>NC_066327.1:417500-512500 GCF_022539315.1 Serinus canaria | reverse complement strand
TCAAAATGACCCTCTTTAGCTGAAGTGAGCACTCCAGTGTGCAGTTAACTATTGATTCAGTGATGACAGAAGCAGATATCTTTAATGCAAGAGCACTCCAATATTTTATCATTCCTGATGATGCACCTTGTATCCAGTAAGTCTTTTTCTTCCCTAAAATATACTGTTGTTTTGACACAAACAGCTTGCTACACTTAAGGATTTTACTAATAAAACATAATGTTGTGTTAGATATTATGACTGTTGCCACAGCTGAACTGCCTTGTCAAATCAATCCTAATATGGCTCCCACAGGCACATAAAAACCTTATTTAGCTATCAGTTATCCTAATCACTTTGTTCAGTTTAAGGGTGCAATACTTCAAGACCCGTTCCAATTTATACATATATGCCCAGCCATTTAATAAAGTCTTGATTTATATAATAAATTCTTGTTTGGAAAAAAAGTACTTTAAACCAGCAGTGTTTTATCAAGTGTGTTACATGTCTCCTCATACCCCCAAATAAATATGTTAATACACAAAGAGGATACTTGCATGGAAAGGGGGAATATGGAACAGACAAGCTATCGCTGAAGAAAAATCTGTCTCTGATTATAAATGAGCCTTAAATGGGGTCTCCTGATCTGCAAAACACTGGAGAAATCCCAATGCCTTTGAAAATCTTTGTACCAAGTTTATCTAGGATCGTATTCACAGCCTTTGTACCTCTGCTGTCTGAATTCCTAATAAAGCAGATGTGTTCAGGTATGGACAGGCACACACAGATGCAGAGGTGTGCTGGGAGCCTGACAGCAGAGGTGCCAGGCTGCTGCTGAGTGTCTGCCCCACTCTCAGCTCTTCCCACACATTGTTTCTTCCCCTGCAATAGAAATAAACCTGCCTTTGTTTCTTCTTGTTCAGAACTACTGTTGAGTATCTGAGTCACACCTTAAATCAAACTATGAGGGGGAGCAGGAAATTCTCAAACTCATTCTCATCTTCACCTACAGGAAAAGAAACCAGAACAAACCAGCAAAGGCCTCATCTTTGCACCTGTTCAGAAGGGTCAGGCTCTGAGGCTCTCACAGAAAAATCTCACATTGTGGGAACTTCATGGGACCTACAGGAACAAAAACCTGAGCTAGGACACATTTTTACTGAGCTACAGAGACCACAAAACATTGATTTCGAATGACTTGTATCTAAGACTGGCTCATGTGCACATTTCACACCTTTCTCATTTTGATATTTCCTCTGTTAACCTGCAGCATTTGTTCGCTGCCCTACAAGAATATTCACATAAGAAAATCAAGATTCAACAGTTAGAAAATGCTAAATTTAAAACTACAATAATAAAATAGATGCTTTCACAGGTATAGTTTATGATATTTAAATACATGTATAGTTTATGATATTTAAATAGTAATCTTTTATGTTCATATACTGTTTTTCCTACCTCTACCTATTTGAGATAAGGAATGGAGCTGCCCTGGAAATGAACCTGGGCTGTGTTGGGATTATGTGTGACGCTGCCTCACTTGTTTCAGAATATTTGAGTTTAGGAGACACGAGTTGATGTGAGAAGGGAAAGAGATCAACAGCTGAAAGGTATCCTGGAAGTCTGGATTGATTTTGTTTTGTTGTGATCCCAAACAAGTGACTGTGGACAACTCTTTAGAAATGGCAATCTGCACAAGGATCAGCCCTCACCCACTCATCTTTAGGCCCTAATGAGGGTAGCAGACTTCACCCATGTTCATTCCCCTTGAGACTAATTCAGAGTAGGAATTTAATTTGTGTTCTTTAAAGGGCTCTTGGCTATAGGGCTTTTCTCCCTATTGCTATGGGGCAAACTCTGGGAATCAAAGTGACAAGTGGAGTTAGGAGGAGTCTTTTGTGTGTTAAACTGGTTGTGCGGAGTTAGTGTGAGCTTTACAATTCAGTTCCACACTTCCCACAGCTGTCTTTAACAGAGGCCTAACTCCAACCCCTTCCCTTTGGGGATACTGCCCAGACCAGATCACTCACCCCAGTGCAACAGTAAGAATGACAGAAAAGGCCTAAAAGAAAGAAATTCCAGAAGAGCAGTCACAGGGACTGAAAAATTCAGACAACACCCTGGAGAAAAAAAATAAAAAATCATAGTAAGTAGTAGCTTTTCTTGAAGCTGGGACAACATATCTTCTGAACTGAGAGAGTCAAATATCCTCTGAGGGAAGTAATTGTGATCCTGCAATTAAAACTGCTCTGTAATAATGCCAATATTTACAGTTGCAGTGGCAATCCAAGCCCTGCCATTTCCTCAGTCCCAAATACCCAGCTTTGCAACCTGAACTGCTCTGCTCTAATACAGGGCTTTCCAGATTTTTCTAAAAGCAAAGGAAATACATTCAATAATTTACTGCTGCTCACTGGTCAGCTCAGTTACAGAGCCTTCAAAGTACAATCTGTGATCAAGGACTTTCTTAACCTGCTGAGGGGTCTGCCCAAATCCATGAGCTGCATCCTCACCTGTATCAAACCCCAGAGCGAGAGGGGCTTTGTGCTGGATTCCAAAGCTGCTGCTGGCAGCAAAGGGTCTGATGGACTTTGGGCAAACCCAATCTGAATTTCATCTAGAAATATATACAATAGAGATATTCCTTATAACATTAAAGACTGTAATCTGTTATTAATTAAAGCAATTATGTTTCATGGTATAAATTCTAGTCACAAAAGAGACACATGAACCCAATTACTTTTATCTCACTTGTTTCAGTTACAAGAGATAAAAATACATCCCATCCATACTAAGCCATGTCAAACACATCACCAGAGCTGAAACAGAGCCATGGAGGTTGAACACTTTGACTCCAGCAAGGTCTTTGGCATTGTGTCCCAGAACATCCTGAACTCTCAGATGCTCCACAAACCCCAAGCTCACTCACTGCTGTCATTGGGCTTTTCTGAGTGCTTTCACTGTGCCATCTCTGCACATCACCGACCAAAGACTTTGCTAGCTTTTATAAGAATAAACAGTTTTCCTTTTAATTTAAAGTAGATTAAACTCTTTTTGAAACGGGTAACATTGCAAGAATAGGTTTTATAGCAGCCTGCTATTGGAATATCTCCTAATTTAGTTTTAAGGGTTGTTTCTCTGTCAATCTATAATATCCAACATGGGATTACCTTGTTTTATTTTGTAAAGCTTCATAGTTGGTTCCCCCCAATTATAGGGCAGATTCTTTAATAACATGAGGCTAACAAACACAGGGACTGAGAACATTTGAGAGACTAAAATTATTTTACCCCAAGTTACCATACGCAATAAAAAAAAAACTGCAGCTATTTTGCTACAAAAACATAGAGTGGAAAAGTTAATTATCAGAAAAAACTAAACATGTATGAGAGAGCACTCAGCTTCACAAACATAAAGGAATGACTAACATATTCCATTATGTAAATGAATTCAAAGATATTTCACCACTGATCAGCTAGGAGGGACATAATGATTTATAATTCAAATAACTGAGCTTTGAAATCAAATTGGACTAATATATTTCGAAATATGCAAACCTGGAATAATTGTGAAAGTAGTGGAAACACTGATACCAACCCCAATAATTTGTTGCCTTTGTTGATACCTTCTTATGGTTTTTCTTCTTTTTTTCTGTAGTGCAGTTGTTGAAATTATGGTTTGCTTTTAATTCTACTTTATCCTTTAGAAAAAGATTATAATACACATAAGAAAAGAAAAATGCCAACTTCTGAGACTGTGTAAAAGCTGATTGGTGTACAGGAAAGTACTGAAGTGAAATAAATTATTACTTTAACCTTTCAGAAGAGCCACAATTTAATCTGTTTCAAATACTGAAAATTGATCCACTGGATCTAGCATCTTAACAATACACTATTTCTTTCAAAGTAATATATACTTAAAGCCTTTAAAAAAACCCCAAATATAATGTGAAAAGGCCAAAGTTTGCAATGCCAGGAAGTAGTTATAAACTACTTCATATATTTGAAATAAAAAGTACTTCAGTATTATTATTAAAAAAAACCCTATTGGTAGAGTTTTTAATAGGAAAAAATACATATCTTTAAAGCCAAAATGACCAGTGAAATTAGGTTGTACATCATTTTCTCAGAAAAAGGAAAAACAGCCTCGACAGGTGTAATTTATCATTTTTCTGATTTAATACCAAAGAAATATATTAAAATAATAAAAAGAATCCTGAAATCCTCAAAATTTGTAGTGATAAATAGCCCTCCCTGTCTTTATTGCATTATGCCTACTAACAGAAATATTGCATGGTGGATTTCGCCAGACAAGGACGATTATTTTCCAATAAAAAGTTGCATATTAAATTCCAGCACAAAAGTGGGTGTCTAATACTTTTGAAATCTTTTATGGTTTGCCAGGGAACACAATTTTAAACTTAACTAATACAAGCTCAGGGTGAAGTGAAGCAGCATTGATGCTGCCTGGGCACAACCCCACCCCTCCAAGCAGCAGAGCCACCATGCTCAGAGTTCCTCTTGGAATCGTTCTAATGGAACTCATTTGAGATATTTGTTTCTTCAGCTGATCTCTCTTTATGCTGGTCTTTCAACACTTTACACTGCTGATAAAGAAGTTTATTTATTTAAAAGAAGAGGACAGGGCTGCTGGACATCCTGAGCATGCAGAGGGGTCTGAAACCACTCTTGCCACAGTTTTCCAGTTTCTGCAAAGGAAAACCCCACAGCTTCACCACAATGCCAATCTTCAAGAGACCTTAGGGTATTAAATATCTACTTTTTCATCCTTTCTAGGTCCTGATATTATTACATCTATTTCACAAGCAGAAACTCATCTATTGCAAATATAATGTGAGTAGTCTGAAAGCTATCCCGATTTTGCAGCCTTGGAAAGGAATATTTGCACCAATAGTGTAGCTTGACCCTACTTCTGGAGAGCTCCTGTGAGAATACTTTCCTTTTCAAGCCTCCAGAAGACAACAGGAAATGCTGAATGCTTTCTGGATTTAGCAGCAATGTGAGGTGAGTCAGGAAACACAGGAATAACAAGGCAAGCACTCACAGTCAGGGCTCTGTGCTGCATTTCATGGGGATTCTGAAAGTGTTCCGAATCCTACAGAAGCAATAAGTATCCAGTAGAAAGGAAGAGAGAGCTCATTAGTTCCTTCATAAATCTTGTTAATGAAATCAATGTCTCTCATTCTGGTTTTGTTGAATTCCTTAGCAATGTTTCAAGTCCTTTCCAGTCTGATTTCTGTGATGCCATGAGAAAATAAACACATGCATATTTAAAATATCAAGTTAGCTGCTTAATGGTATTTCAAGTCAGCATATAGAAGTACACCTTGTATGGTTTTCATTAAACAAAATTCACTTATGGAATGTGAAAACCCACACTCATCTTTCAACCCAAGGAAATATATTAAAATTATTCCTACAGTATTAGAGTTCTATGGAGAAATAAAATGATACCAATTGTCATATTCTAGGTGCCTTCCCCTCTGTTTGTGTAACAACCCCCTCTAGAAAATCACTGAAAAGTTGCTTTTGTGAGCCCTGGTGGTTTATTATCTGTCATATACCCTTAAATATTGTGTCATATCAAACACTGCTACCAGGGGTTGTTTTTTTCTGTCTTCTTGCTTGACTGACTGAACACTCCAGGAACAAACATTCTTCTGCAGCATATGGTAAGGGAATATTAATTAGAATAAGCTACGAAAGGTTCCAACAGAGAGCAAGTAAGCATTCAAGACTGGATAAGGATTTCACAAAAATATCTGAACCCAGACGAAAATGCACATGAAAAGTCACGGCTGTTCCACGGGTGACACACTGAGGAGCCCCGAATCAGGCAATGACAAGACATGTCCAGAGCCTTTCAGTGAAACCCTGCAGCTCCACTGCCTTCTGCAGGTTAAGGGGGAGAGGTGGGGATGAGGCAGGACCCTGCACAGCTGCAGACCCCCAGGGAGCTGGGAGGAACCTCCTGTGCTCACCTGCTCCACCCAACTGGAGGTGAAGATGTGGTGTTGGCCTTCAGATGAAAGTGGTAAACTGCTGCCAGTGAAGTGTGGGAATGTAATTTTTCAAGTGAGGTTACTGAATCCCAGAGGGGGTCGGGCTGAGGGACCCCAGGGCTCACCTGGTGGCACCTCCCTGCCCCAGCAGGGCCATCCCAGAGCTCAGGGCACAGCAGGCTGTGCTCACAGCTCTGCAATGTCCCCAGGCAGGGACACTCCACAGCCTCTGCACCATCTGCTCAGGGCTGGGCACTGCACATCAAACTTCTGCCTCCTGGGCAGGTGGAACTTCTGGGAATCAGTTTGTGCCTGTTGCCTCTTATCCTATTTTTGGCACCAGTGAGCAGAGCTTGGTCCATTCTGTAACACCCTGCATTTGGATACCAGCCTGTTCAAACAAAAGGGCCCCATGATTTCCTGGCTTGGGAGCCCTGGCATCTATTCCTGACCATGACATCAAACCCACAGAATCACAGAATCAGCTGAGTTGGAAGGGACCACAGGGATCATTGAGTCCAACTCTCAGCCCGGCACAGATCATCCCCAAAAGTCACATCATGTGACTGAGAGCCTTGTCCAAACACCCATTGAACTCTGCCAGGATGGTGCTGTGCCCACTGCCCTGGGAGCCAGGTGTGCCCCAAGGTGTCAGTGAAATGAGTCAGCCCAGCTTTGTCTGCTCAGTTTCCCTGGCTGAGGAAGGTGCACAATGATTCTCACTTTCAGCTGTCATATCTATTGATGACAGACTGTGAAGTAAGAGCTATCATCAGCACCAGCTATTTATACTGTGATGCAGTAGGATTTCAGTTTTGAGAGAAGAGAACCTGAAGAAGAGATGGAAAATGCCTTAAAATCAGCACTGATTATTGATTTTACATATTCACAGGCTAGAGAATGTATACAACACATAAACTATTTTTTTCAGGAAGTTTTACACTCAACACAGTTTCAAGCATCTAAATGTTTAGTATTATTTGCTCAAGAAAAGACACATAACAATGCAATTACCAAAGCAATTCCTCAGTTTAAATTTATGGACAGACATTGATTTACTTTATAAAATTTCTGTGAGGAGCTATATGGGTTCAGATTGCCTTAAAGAAGCAGCCTGTTCAAACAAGTCCATAATTCACAGTTTATCCCTACTATGAAGAGTTCTGGAGATATTTATAGTTGCACTAAATCCTTAAAAAGTATATACCATACAAAGCAATAGAAAGGAATTTGAACTTCCCAGATTTGACACCAATGTCAAAATCATATAAAGGCTATTTTGCAAAAGAGCAGAATCTTTACCCTTCAGTTACAAGACATTTAAAGAAAAACAAGAAGCCATGGTGACAGAAGAGAAAATTAAAACTCTGTCAGGAAGTCTCTTCATCCAACATTCAGAGTTGTATTTGGATGCTGAAAGATGGGGCAATACTATAAAAGCTGGATAGTACTCTTGAGTGAACAGAGGCAATCACAGAAATTCCCATTTCTGTTTCAGCTGTGGCAGTATCAGGTAAGACAAAACACATATAAAATATAGTTTTTAAAGAAACATTTGCAAAACTTTATGTAAGTATCTGAGAAAACCTCTAAAGATCTAGAGATCAATCTCATAATACAAAAAACAGTTTTCCAGTATGCAAGGTAGAGAAGCGAGGAATAAAAGAGGAGAAAAATGTACAGATCTCAGAGAAATGATGGCAAGACAGGCTCTTAAATTCAAGGGCCGTGTCCCTCTATGTTGTAACTCAAGTGCTTTAGCGATTTAAAAGATGAACTTAAAGTAACAGAGTCAAAGGAGATAACCATGAAGTTTTAGGTGAGCCATCCTCTTTCCAGGAAGCCCTGAATCCCTTTTTTGAAAGGTAATGGCAGGTTCACCATCACAGTGCAGAGGAATTCCAGAAACACAGGAATTTCTGCTCACACATGGGTTGCTGAACCTCCCATGCACGGGGGAGCTGGGAATATGCCAAGGAAGCAGTTGAAAGAGTTAAGCTGCTACCAGCCAGAAGAGGTGATGACTGCCATAAAGTACCAAATTTGGCTGAGGTGGCTGTTTTGGGGTTTTGTTTGTCTGTTAAATAATTAAAGGAAAGAGTGAAAACCTTTTAAGCTTATCTAAGAATTACATGAATTGAGAATGTAAATTTATGAACAGTCTCGGTCACAAGTTAAGGATTTACAAGTGTAGTTGCATTACAGAAAAGATGGAAAAAACCCCTAGATTTTAAACAAAACTTTCAAAGTTGCTTAAGGATGTGCTATCCAATTCCCATTACAGTGCAAAGAAAAATGGGCTTCCAAAACCCTTGAAAAGACACTGAAAATCTGTTCCTTATGTGGTGCTGAAATTTCAGTAAAAACACAGACAGCAATTTGTTGGCAAGAAAGCTCTTTACAGTCAGGTTTTAATTATTTCTGACAGATTATCATCACTTACCCTGAAAGCTCTCGGTGCTCAGACCGCAATGGGATATATACTTTTCATTAGAGCTGGACAAAGGTGAATAGTTAAAAACTGCACTTTCCATCATGAGTAAAAGTACTGAATTTTTGTTTGCTGTGATTCAAGGAGTTATTTCAGTGTGAGTGTTCCAAAAAATACTCAGCAATCCACACTGAAAAGTTGTCACATGGAAAATCCCTCTATTGACCCATATGTGCCTTCCCCACAGTGACATCCCACAGACATGTCTGGACATGCACCTCTTATTCATGTGTCACTTATTTTATCATGACTAAAAATACGAAATACTTGGGAAAACATTTTGTAAATCTACCTCATGATAAATAATTTCCATGTGATTTTGATAATAACTGAAAAAAACCCAGTAGAGGTTCACAAAGGGTAAAGGAAGAAAAAGGAAAGGTGATTGCAGGCAAAATAATGACAAAACAATTGCAGCCAAATGCCCAGGACAGGCTCAAGCAGCAGATGGAACTAAAACTCCTCCAGTCTCAGCATTTCCTTACTTCTGCAGGGAAGAACCAAGGTAGATGGGCTCCCACTGAAAGAAAAACTGGGTCTGTAGTGTAAGACAGAAGAGTAGACAAGTGGCTTTCTAAAATACCTGTGGTTAAACCACTCACTACATGCACAGGAGGAACGGGTGAATGGGCTCCCAGTCAGGGATCCTGCCTGCTGCTGCTCCAGATGTGCTAAGAATATTCCCAGTAACAGAGCACCAGGAATGCTCCCAGACTGGATTGCTGCCTCAGACTGTCGGGTTTGGATTATAGAGATCAATATTTCACACCCAGAATGTCCACCTGGCACACTACCACTGGGAAGAAGACCCTCTTTGCCACAAACACAGCAGTGTTTATCCAGGATTCAAAGCTGCTTCTTAAAGCCACTCACGGAAGTGTCCATGTCAGGTGGTAGCATCAATTCTGTTAAATACGATCTTCAATCTAATCAATTAACAACTCAGAGCTTTATGAAAACACAGTAGGTCACAAGGAAAGAGAAAATAAAACTACAGTGTGTAATCTAAAAAGCAGCACTGATTTTTGCTTTTTATGTACCTTGTTTTCTTCTGAAATCTTCCATGTAACACTAAAGCCCATTAACACTAAACTCTTTAACATGAAGAAACTTAATTTTTTAAAATTAATTTACAGTAATTGTGCTAACACAACCCTATCCAATCAAAAGACATGTAGGGTTGCTCATACAACTTGTTAAATGATGCTATTCCTTCAACTGGCAAATACAACAGAGAATTCTTCTCAATGGTAGCAATGAGTAGCAAGAGAAGCAAACTGATGGTATCCAGAGAAGAGTCTTCTGCCTCCTTTTTCCTCAGCTGTTCAAGGTTCACTGCAGTTTGAAACAACCAAATACAACCCAGCCATCACACTCCATGGCATGGGCTGCCTCCCAAAACTCCATAGGACCACCATCAGTATTTTCCCATCCATCACCCTCCATTGACCTGTCTTCAAAGACTGCTCCAGATAAATATCAGGGCTGGATGGGTACTGTTGTTATCCTAAGGCAAGATACAACACTCAGCTTCTGCTTTGAGGAAGTAAAGTGTTTATGCCTTGTGTTCCACAGATCATTCAGTTTTATCAGAAAATGACCTTGTTTTATTATTACAAGTCCTGATCAGTACTGTCCCAGCAGGTCACAGCCGGACTGGTGACACCAGCAGAGAGCTGTGTCCAGCAGGCCAAAGTTTCCTGGGAGTGTTCAAAGGTCCTGTAAGTCAGATTGAGGACAGGAAGCAAATGACCAGACACAGCATCTCCTTCACTGCCAAATGGAGAGGTGAGACACTTGTTTCTCTTTCTCCAGGCACACATGGACCACATTGTCTCCTGGGGACTCCCAGATTTTTTTGTGTATATTCACAGTTTTTCAGAGGGATCATTTTGTTTTGCTTCAAGTGAAAAAGATTATTTTAGATGAAACTCTCTTTGTGTCAGGAGAAACTAGTAAATATCATGAAGGCCATACATAATAAAAACCAAAATCCTGGTAATTTGGCTGGCAGCCAAGGAAAGCTGCTGTAGCAGAGGCATGAGACATGGTATGCTCTCCAGAGTAATTGTCTGAACAGGAATATTCTTAAGAGAGAGTACTGCAGCACTTCTCTGCCAAAATAACGCACCATGTTATTCTGCAAATGCCAGAGATGTGAAGACAGGTGATGATAATGCATCTTGTCTCCTTCAGTGTAAGGCATGAGAATCCTTCTCTGTGAACCGGCATTTTTAAGATAGCAAAATTTGCCAGATCTTGAACAAAAATCTATCCAAAAAAACTTTTCCAAAACAATGGAAGATTAGTTTACTTCAGTCAGTTCCCCACTTTGAATTGCCACAAAACTTTACAGGTAATTCCACACAGGGTGCAGGAAGGAGAAGGGAGGGATGGGGGCTGTTTGTGCCAGTTTGTCATTAAACAAGAGGCTGGGACATCTCAGCTCTACCCCCCATAAGCCATTTTGAGAGGGGACACAGGCACTGTGGTGGAAATACTGAGCTGCAGCTGTTCACTTAGAGGCTTGCAGTACCTTCAGAAAGTAAGATATGGGTCCTTCCAAAGAGGTTTATCCCTTACTTCAAATAGTTCAAATTCACAGAAAACATTTTTCTAGCAAAGAGCAAACTTGACAGCATGTTAAAGACAAAACAAACAACATACACAATAGAACCCAAGCACAAACTACATTTTTTGGTCATAAATGCTTCCAGAACATGGTTGTCACCTTTTATTCCCAAGGCTTTGGACATCCTGGCATGCACCTGGAAATTAACATTTCAACAGTAACATACTATAGATACTAACTGCCTTCAACGTTTTCAGTTATTCTAAATCCTTCCCCAGTTTGACTGTGCAGGAGGAAAGCACAGGCATTAGTGCCTATACATCTAACCTACGACCTTGCAGGCTGCAGCATTCGTAGGAGATGACTTATCCACTCTCTGATGGTGTCCTGGAGTGTGGGGACTGAGGCTTTTACTTGCTCTTACAAACATTTCTTCCCACAAAGGAAGATGTGTAAATTTTCACATTAACCTCACTTTGTTGTTCTTAGAACAACACAGTCTCTATTCAAAAACCTGGTTTATTGCAGAAAATTAGAAAGGGGTGGAGAAAACATCTTTGTCAGCCTGTTCTCAGTGGGATGTGAATCAATGCTGTCCTTAAGCTTACAAGGTCTTGCACTGATGGTCATAACATCTGGTAAATTTGGTACTCTTCAGACATTGTTTTGTGTCCTTGAATGGAGAACAAAGGCTTAGGCAGCCCAATAGCTTGCAGCAGTGTATGTGTCCCTTTATTTCCAGTCCAGGACACCCATTTCAGGGTTGGTCTCCCAGCACCCTGCCAGAGCCAGCTGTGGGTAACATGCAGCTGCAAATGCACAGGACACAGGCATTCTGTTTTTTCCTTATTGTGTAATCTTCATAAAGTTTTCCAGTGGTTTTAGTATCCTACCATTTAGTTCAGCTAAAAACATTTTGTAGGCCTAAATCAACTTCAGGGACAGAAAGGTGATGATGGTGCAAAGCTGCTGCCCGAGCCTGTGCCAGCCCCTCCCCGCACTCGCCAGCTGTGCTTCGTGGGTAGAACGCACGGCCAGCACTCAGGTGTGTCACTGCAGCCACACCAGCCCTTGGGGACACCGTCCCCTTGGGGACACGCGGGCTGCATGGCCTCTGCCTGCTGATGGATCCCGGCAAGCAGCAGAGGTGCGGGGAGAGCCCCAGCGCCGCTCCCAGCGGTGAGCGCCTGGTGCCATCTACTGCCCGCTCCCTTCCCCTCCGCTGCCCGCTCCCTTCCCCTCCGCTGCCCGCTCCCTTTCCCTCCGCTGCCCGCTCCCTTTCCCTCCGCTGCCCGCTCCCTTTCCCTCCGCTTCCCGCTCCCTTTCCCTCCGCTGCCCGCTCCCTTCCCCTCCGCTGCCCGCTCCCTTTCCCTCCGCTGCCCGCTCCCTTTCCCTCCGCTGCTCGCTCCCTTTCCCTCCGCTGCCCGCTCCCTTTCCCTCCGCTGCCCGCTCCCTTTCCCTCCGCTGCCCGCTCCCTTTCCCTCCGCTGCCCGCTCCCTTCCCCTCCGCTGCTCGCTCCCTTCCCAGCCTCGGCACCTGTGCTACCGCACCTACAGCTGCCCACACCTGCCTCCCTCTGCCCTGATAGAATCCTGGGACTTGCTTTAAAAATCAAATTACCAATGCTCCACCTCTGAGGCAGTTAATAATAACAATAAAAACAATAATATCAACAACTGTCTTTTCACATCCCGAAGACTTTATATTCCGGCTTACTAAAGGAGTATGTAAACTTGCAGCTCTAACCAGAAATCGTGCCAAAATCAAGGGTAACTTAATTTGTAAGCTAATTTATCCTTTTATAATTGTATGAATATAGTTTTTGGTGGCAAAATCAGTAGTGAAAGGACAATTTAAAAAAATGAAAAAATAATACTATATAATACAATCTTTAAATGTTGCAAAATACTATGTTCACCGTGTAAGTGTGAAGTTATTGCTTCCAGTAATTAGGCATAGCAAAAATAATATATTAAAATATAAAAATAATACTTTCCAATTAAAAAATTCCACTCCCTAAACAACGCACTGCTGAAATGCTATCGCAGTTGCAATTTTTGCAATGTTTCAGAATTTTTGTGTTTGGTGTCATGACAAGAAAAAAAAGTGGTAGCAAGGAATGCAGCCGCTACCCGTGTGTGTTCCGAGCCTCCCTACGTGCTCCAGGAGCCAGCCCGGCTCATTGTGCTCTGCTGTCAAGCTCGGCTCTCCCCACATCAGAGTTTAACAAATAAAATACTAAAACAGCAGTCAGTGTTGACAAAGAGCAGTGCTTTAATCCACAATTATCCTTGTAACTCTTACTACTCCTTTTATCATCCATTAGCTTTGATTCCCATTATCCCATCAAGAACTGTGTCAACGCTTTTGTCCCTGGGGATTTCCCACACTACGAGGATCTGACAGACAAGCCTGAGTGCTAAGCAGGATCATTACCTCTTAAATCCACTTATCTGATCCACTGAATAGTAAATTGAAAAGCTCATTAACAGCAACAATCTGATTTGTTTTCACGTGTGACGGGGTCATTCCAAGTCAGCATGAATATAGCCCTCGCAATAAAAACTACCCCATCTATAGCGTGGCAAATTGTAAGCTAAAATAAATATGATATTTTAAACACCTTCTTCAAAATCATTTTCAAAACCCGAACATGCTATTAACATACAAAAATAGAAGAGTAATCCCCTCCCACCACAGCAATGCAATGCCCCTGGACTTCTTAGCACTATGAAAAATTAATGATAAAGCATTTTGGATGTATAATAATAAAACACAATCCAACAACAAAGGCTGTGCTACATATGCAAAAGGCTGAAAGAAACCCTGCTGAAAGGGGTCGTAAAAAGCTGTGGAAGTGATCTCATCTTCTGCTTAGGTCCTACAGGGAGCCCTGGGGGTAAGGGCATCAGAGCCACACACTCCGGGGCTCCCTTCACCCCTCCCTGTCCTGCTCCAGCAAGGAGCCCAAGGCTGACACTCCTCCTGTCCTCAGACACTGCCAGCAAGGAGCAGGGAATTAAGTTCCAGTAGGAAAACCTAGGAAAACTCCTGGAAAGCAGTGACACAGTGAGTCCCAGATCCTTATAACTGCAAGATTTACAACTCCAAAAGAGAATTCCTTGTCAGTCCAGAGCTGTGTGACTAAAACATGCATGGCCAACAATATCAGCTAAAAGGAGAACACCATCCCCAGCTCACCTTACACGCCTGTGACCGTGAGGGAAACATTCTCGCACGTGGCAGTGTTAGACTACAAGGTTTCAGGAGCTCCACAGCTCCAGGAACCCAGCCAGGGCCTTTGATTCAAGCTGGAGATGGTGGCACCCCTGCCCTCAATCCCCAGTGGCACTGCTGTGCTCAGAGGTGACAGCAGTGGCCATGACAGCCAAGAGAAAGAACAGAGCAGTGAAACACCTTCAATACTGATCAGCAACAATTTCAAACATACTGAACCAAGTGTTAAAGCAAAGGATCCCAGGATCCTTCTTTTTTCTGTTTGTACCCTTATAGCCACCTTAGTGGCATCAGGACCTGGAAGGAAGACAGCAGATTCACAAGCTCTGGTGCCAGGGAATTTTTAAATTATCCAGGAAATTTTATAGAATCACAGAAAGATTAGATTTGGAAGGGACTTTAAAGCCCATCCAGTCCCACCCTCTCCATGGGCAGGGACACCTTCCACTGTCCCAGGCTGCTCCAAGCCCTTTCCAGCCTGACCTGGGACACTTCCAGGAAGCCCACAGCTTCTCTGGGCTATCATTTGTTCAAGTTATACAAACATACACTTCCCAGCTCCTTGAACTCTCCCAAAAAGACAAGAAATAAAACTGTGGAAGCAATGTTTTATAAAGCAAAATACTTGCACGTGAATACAGACCAAGAAAACAGAAATAATTCAGCAATCACACCAAAACTTTATTTCCTTGTCTTCCCTACTCTTTGGCCTTGGATATGTTTAACTTTGCTTTGCCTTTGGAAGTCTTCTCTTTTTGGCTCTAACATTATAACTCTGAAGAAGCTAATTATATCAATTCTTAAATGTGAAGCAGATTACAGGACTGGGAAGCTCAGAATATGAGTTCCTAAAGGTTGTATGGCTCTGTAATGACAGTCACAGAAATTCAATAACAGCACTGTATGGAATGTACTCAAACACACCCCATGAAACAAATTAAAATAGAGCAATGAATCTCTCACACTGTGCAAATAAGAAAGCACAAGAAAATGTTAGTTTCTACAGTTTTCATAAGGGCTATTATAATGAATTAAGATTTTGGATAATGAATCTTCAGAAAATTACAGTGAAGTTATTACCCGTAGGCACAGCATCAATGCTGCAGATATTATCCCTTCCTTGACGCCCTCCAGGCCTCGCTGCAGAGAACAATCACGGCAACATTAGAGCATTTTGTCATGAGCAGTGAGGGCAAAAGCAGACCTGCACCACATTTACCCCAGCCTGGCAGAGCGGGAGCACATGGAGCACATGGAGCACATGGAGGGGAGCCTGTCTGTCCCCGTGGTGGTTTTGTTTTGGGAATCCAAACAAAGCAGGGGCAACTGCCATGGGGCTCTACCTGACCAGCATCCTGACCAGCACACCTCCAGCACACACCAAACCTCCACACTAACTGCAAGTGGCATTCTTGGTATTGAGTGCCAGAACACATTTTATAATTTCCCCTATTTTTAAATCACATTCAGGTATTTGAATTTTCAGCACTTAAAATCTCCATCATAACACAGCAGAAATCCAGCTCCACATTCTGCAGCCAGCTTCAGGAAATGGGAACTGAATCCCCTAATTGGACTATCAGGGTGCCAGATCATTCATCTTTATCTCCTGATCAAACTGAGGGCTTCAAGAGCCCTGGCTTTTATCTCCCCTTCTTAGCAGAGGAAAACCTTGGTCACTTCCACTCCTGACCAGCTGTCTTAAAAAGGCAACATCTCAGAATACTCTTAGCTCAGAGCCTAAACCAAGAGAATGAGTTAGTATGTTGGATTATGGTAAACTCTAAATGAAGAAACTCTCCAAACAGGCCTAAGGAAGTGCCTCAGGTAGTTCAGACAGGATCTCTGAAGACTCAAGCGGGCTTTCAGCTGCTTTCTACGTAGGCTCCTCTCCTACCCACTGCTACCTGTGCTCATATCAACCAGAGCACCCACACCAATTACATAAATCATATAGACAATTTATTGTCTTACCTCCAAACCTAGCTTAAAATACTGCATAAAGTTATCCTCAACTGAAAGAGACCTACAACAACTCAGCATTTAAAAATGAGGAGATTGTTATAATGACCAAGTGCTCTGTTTTAGGTGAAAGGGTAAATGTGCTGTGTGGCTCATTGCTATGGATGTTATTTACCTCCTAGTCTGTTGAAATACTCTGCCATCACAAGCTCTGACAGTAGGAGGTATTAACAGTTCTCACAAAGGCTCTTTTCCAGGCCCTGTTCCCCGGGTCTTCCCCATAAGTTGGAGGATTCAAAGGAGTCTAGGGTGCCAGAGTGATTAACTCCCTGCTTCCTGATCTATAAAATGCCTAAAAACGGTGCCAGCAATAAACCTTCTCTTACATGGAAATTGATCTCTATTTCAATTACTATCTCTCAGCTTTTATTTACTTATTTATTTCTCCTTTTCTTAATCCAATTCTTTTTTCTGAAAATCTTGAAAGAAAGAGATACAATTCTGCTGAACTTACACAGGAGACCTACCATAAACTAACTGGTAGGTCTAATGCAGCCTCAGATGCATTCTCCGTGAAAAACAAAGAAAAAAGAAATGGGTTTATCTGCTAGGTTTTCAGTTAGCCATTAGTTAAAAGGATGCTTAACTTAAATAGTCTTGTTTAGACTTTCATTTTTGTTAAGCACTGTTAGAGACTTTTAATTCCACTGTCTCTTATGTTCCCCTTCAAGGTTTAAAGAGCAGATATTATTGTGAAAATGGAAACACAATTAACAGCTGTTACTTTTTGAACACCTTCCAGAAGATTTTTAGCTTTTGAAGCAGAGTTTTGGGCTGCAATTTCCATCAGAGCTATACACTGAATGGCATAAATTCAAGCCATGTATGCAGTCAAGGATTTGCTTAACAATAAGCCAAAATGCTGTTTTAAAATCCTTCGTGATTGAAATGAAGCACTACTGTGCAGTTACAAGATTATATTTGTGCCAGTCAGAACACTCCAAAAGAGTGTTCTGACTGGCACAAGAGTCCAGAAATACAGGTACTCAAATAGCAGTAATCCACACTCTGACTTGCCCCTATATAACTATTACAAGTGTGCAGCTAAATTTTATTCAGATGCTGAATTGTATCTAAAGGAGCAGCCTACTCAGCACACTTATGTACAATAAACACCAACACTCAAGAATCTACATCACTTTGGCACTTAAAAACAAGGAACAGAAATCAGAGCTAGTTAGTACAGCTCTAAAATCTCTATATCCAAAACTATTGCACTGTACTGAATAACAGCACTGCAGGTGTTCTGCATCTCCAAATCGAGCCTTAAGCACATGAAATTTAGCAGGATCACTTCTTCTGAAGAGGTTTTGCACCAGGATTGTACATGACGGTGCCTTTGCACATTTATCCCAGGGCATAAGGAGAGGTGTTACAGCCACCACAGCTAATACCAGCAATTTAAACAACCCTCTTTGGCAAGCCAGAAATAAGATAATGGCTCAACATAGGCTGGCTCCTCTGAAATACTGGCAGCATTGCCTCTAATTATAGACATCTGTCATTGCTAGCCACTCAGTAGTAACCCTGACATCAATATACAACTATAACACCACACTGCCTGCAGGCACGGCAATGGGAGCCAGATCCAAGAGGCCGGCAATCATCTGCCTCAGCCAAACTATCTGTCAAGGGCTCCTAGCCACAAATAGCTCTTACGTTTTGTATCCTTAGGATAATATGTTGATTTATTTTAGATCCTCTAATATTTACAGTCTAGGCCATCTACTAAAATACAGGAACAAACCTGATGGCTGATGGAGGCAGTTGCTGCTCAAAACCACCATGGAAGGCCATAGCTCTCAGCACCCACCCCAACACAACGGCAGCTGGAACAGGCACCTGTGCCCAAACTCCCCTCCCCAAAATCACACCTGTGCATTTCCCTCATCAGCCCACATCTTACCTACCAACCTGAAGGAATATTTTCAGTCTGAACTCAGAGAATATCTGTGCCAAAGCAGCACAGTGAGTTCCAGTATCCCAGAGCTCCCCATGTCAGTACAGAAGAGAGAAGCTCTGCAGAATTTTCTGCAATGTGCAGTTTTGAAACAGAAATTGCATTATTCTGTAAAGTATGTTTACTGATTAAATAGTTCACCACTGCTTAAAGGCAAGCTGACATATGCTGCTAACCAAGAAATACAGTTTCTTGAAATATACAGGTAAACATTGTGACATTTCTTTCTCAATGCTAAGGTGAAAATCATGCTGAAATCCTCAGGTTTTTTTTTTTTTTTTTGTTGTTTTTTTTTTTGTCTTCATTTGAAAATCTATCTCAGAAACGGGCAAAAAAGATTTTAAGTTTAAACAAATTACGAATTAACTTCCTTACAATTATCTTAATTTGTTATTAACAAAACCAAGATTTCTTAGTATGATTCACAACAGCCTGTGCTGAAGAGAAACTATTAATTACTTGATACAAGCTTTCAAGTGAGCTGCATTTTAAAAACCTCCTTTAAAATACAATTGCTAAATGCCTTACAGTGCTGTAATGTGAGACAGGTTCAAATCTTATTACTTCACTGAAATTAAAACCTAAGTTTTAATACTGTTCAAGTCGAACAATGATTCCACACTTTATTGCTTTTGAAATCCCTTGATGATCATAGGAAAAAATGCCCTCGAGAAAAAGAGACTCTGTTTTCGATAAACAGAAAATACAGTTTGCACTCTTAGCCTCTTTGTCATCACAAAAAAGGATTTAATGCCAATTCTTTAAAAAAAGACTTTTTTCACAAAATGTGCACCTTGTGTGCCATTTGTAAAATCAGCTCACTTTCTTTTATTTATTACTGCAGTGCGGCAAGGCAATAAAGCAGCTACTGATAGCTAATAAATTACATGCCTTTTAAAACAATTCTCCAGCTACAAAAAACCTTGTAACTACAAAGGCTTACATTTACATGGTACATCGTGTGAAGTGTCTACATTTATGTTCTACTTAACCACATAAATAAAATCTGACCCTTTATTAAACAGACAAGCACGAACCAGGGGCTCCACCTAAGATTAAACAAAAGGTAACTTTTTAAGGGTTTCCTACAGATTTACATAGCTAAACATAAAATTTGCACCACTAGTTCAGGTGAAAATATTTTAAAAATAAATTGCCTTTTTAATTAATGCCCTTTAAGATACCTTCAGGGAAAAAAGGGGACCACAGTTTTTCAATTTCAGCATGATAACACTGATTTACACCTGAATCTAAAAATTAAATAACATTTTAAATAATAACTGCAACATATTACTGTAATAGAAAACAATAATTCTCCAGCACATACCATGCGAACCACAATTTGTATTTTTAATTTTAGAAAGTATCAGAGGTTTTGGAAAGCATTTCTTTGTTAAAGTAGATTTCAACCAAAAAACCCTGCAGTTTTACTTCATCATGCATTTCTCCAAGAAATGCTTTAAATTAGACATCTCTATTAAGCTTATTGAACTGCTCTTAAATAATTTTGCTCCTTGGCCAGTCCAGCCCTCACTGCTGACAGCACAGAGTGCTGAGGTGCACTGTCTTTGCCTTTCCATCTACATTATTTTTAGGCTGATGTGCTCAACTTTTTTCATAAATTTCTTCCTTACAATTTGATTGTCTCATAAATCATTATCCTAAACATTACATTCCTTTTCATTGTCTCTATATCATCATATGCTAAAATTCAGATGTGTACTTGAAATATTATTTCTTCCACTCACAATGATTTTTAGAGCTCCTGAAGCTTTGGTTTTTCTTTGCTCACACAACTTTCCCTCTGTAGTTCCAAAATGGCAGTTCTTTAATTGAGCATGTAAATAGATCTTAACTCCCTACTCATAAAACTGTTTAAAGACTTTGCTCTTGCCTGTTAAGGTAACACCCCTGAAATGTCAGTACGGGATGGCAGGACCAGGAATTCCTCCCATAACCATCCATTACTCTGAACAGAGATGCTGTGGGGCACATCTCTCACCCTGGACAAGCACTGCTTGATGCAAAATGAGATGGGAAATAGTTTTCAGACACTTTTCCACTCCTTTAATCCTAGGTTTACCTTGATAGTGGGTTTTCTTTTATTTTGCATATGTGGTTAAAACAGCAAGACAAAGACATTCCTTATCCAAAGCAGACAAAAACAAGGTTTAATAAACCAAGTGGCCAGGACAACAAACAAAGCAGAGCCTGTGGTTTCCTAATTCAGGTTAGTCTGTCTACTTGTGGGGATGAAATATTGGTGCAATTCTAAGGTGGTCAAGAATAACAAGTGAATGAAGCCTGGTGTGTCTGTATAAGGAGGGTCCTTTGAGGAACAGGAGTCCTCAAAGTGCTGCAGAGGGGAAAGAGAATTTAATAGGACAGACCCTTAAAAACTACAGTTTTGTTCATGAGGAGTTACAGATATTTTTAAATATAAAAACCCAGTGATACTCAAATACCAAAAATTCATCAACTCTGAATTTCACCCAAGAGTTCAAGATAAAACACAGGACACTGAAATCAAGCAAGGGCTCAGGAAAAAGGAATGAGATGATCTGACCTATGAGCACACAAGGTATTTGAGAGGCATAATTTAAAGAGAAGTTGCCAATCTTTAACTTTTGCTGAAATTAGGCAACTAAAAAAATATAGCTAAAATTTGAGAGAGCATAGTATTAGTCAAGAAATTCCAAACACAAATATGCTGTACAGATAACACAGCAATAAATCCAACTCTGGATCACCAGCAGGGAGCAGAATTACAGTTACATGAGTCTTTATCGAAAAGCTTACAAAAGTAATAAGAGCTAATGAAACCAATCAATCAAAATTGGTCAAGAACCCTGATCAGTGAATATTCTCAGTAGCATGTGGTGAGCTTCAGACTGCAGCTTTGGAGTTAAAGTTGGAAACAAACGAGTGACACCCTGAAGTTGTGCACAGAAAAACACAGCCTGCCTTGGCTCTGGCAGGAGAAACAGAGACTGTCAGCATGCTAAGAGAGAAAAATGCAGGGCAGAGTAAATAAAGGCCCTCTCACTCCACAGCTGAGTGAGGCACACAGCAGTGAACACACTGAAGGATGGGGTGGCTGATGCTGAGCAGCCAAACAGGAGCTGCAGGTACCCAGCCAGCTGCACCCACAGCAGCCCAGTGTCCTCCACACCCTGGGCTCCCGCAGGACCCCCGTGGCAGCAAGGCCACAGCCTCGGCAGAGGCACCCAGGCCTCCTGTACTGCCTCTTTCCAGTCTGACTGACAGTCACAGTCTTTAATCATGCGCTTGGTTCGTTTTTCTGACCCCTTCAGCAAACACGGTGATCTCATCTAAAGATGACAGATGCCATCAGACACAGCTGCTCTCAGCTGCAGAATCTGAAGCACCTCAGAAGCCCAGTGAGCTGGAAAGGTGCTGCTGACTCACCCCTATCTTATGAGAAATTGCTAAACTAAGTTTTTAGTTCATATAGTTTAGCACACATTTTGAGATGATTACATTAATATCTAAATGTTACTGTTATTCAGAAGAAACTGGTTATTAAAGAAAATGTATAAACTAGAATGGACTTGTGCTGTTCAGAGCTCATTCAAAGATAGTCTATTCTATTAATGTTACTTAAATAATCAGATACTGTGCACATTCTTATAAAATCTAAAATAATATGATTTTATATTGACTCACATGAGGAAGTTTTTATGTATCTTGTGATCAGAGACTTTATTGAGTAGATGATATCTATACAAATCATTTAATACTTAAATTGATATAAAACCCTGCTTCAGAAATAAAACTTTTGTTCCCAGAAGACATTTTTCTCAATAGAGCTACATGCCTCAAGAAACAACTCGTCAGTAGTGAGAATGCTCTGGAGAAATAATATGGAACCTTCCTCATGGCCTTCCTAACTGCTGTTCTTTTGAACCACATTGATGCCAACTACCACTTCTTCCAACAAAGATGATACAGGTGAAACCTGTGTGAAACACACCACTGAAACACTTGGGGTATTTTTCCCCTCATTGCTTCAGAAGAAGGGCAAGTGGAAGAAAGAAAACCGTTTGCCTTCCTGTGATGTTTAACAAAAGTGCGTTTAAGTCTGAAAGGCATAATTCAAAAATATATTCTTGTATGTGAAACAGATCCATATAAGGACATTACCAGCATTTTTGATTACTCTATAAGCACACAAAAGTAAATGTCAGAAAGATCTCTGCATGGTCTAATAAAAATAATTTTGTGAGGATGCGCCTATCTAATGAAATATGAAGCCTAGCCCAACTGCTGTTTGTTCTGCAAATTTGATTTCAGGATATGGAAAATGGCTATAGACAAGATAACAGTCTCCACTGCCCCAGCCTGCACACTGCCTGGGTGAAACAGCCTATCACTGCTCCTTCCTGTGTACATGCACAGAGATGCACCAGTTATTCTGCCTTTTACTAATCCAATTAGGTATGAAAATCACACCCTGCTACACCACACACTGACAAAGCCTAACACAAACCTGAACCAGATGCTCTGGAGAAAATGTTTATTTTCATTTTTGTTTTAACTAAAATACACCTTTTTCCTAAGTGGAAAAAGCCCCAAGCCTTCCTAAGTTCAAGTGATCCACAGATGAACCCAAGTTGTTTAAGGTTGCAACTCCATTTTTTTAACACATAAAAATCCAAGGATGCCACGTGGCTCCAGGGGCATCTCTGGATACTGTGAAAAGGAGCATTCAACAATTAACAATGAATTAGATCATGACTTTGTTGTGTGAGAGAAACAGGGGTGTGACAGCTTTAGAACACCTGTGAACAAAAGCGACAATTGGCCGCGAGGTGTTCCACTAAATCATCATAAAGTATGTCAGTCACACTCAGAGAATGTTTCTCCTTTCTCTCACCCAACTTCATACTCAGTGCTTTTGGCAAAACATGTTCAAACAAGAAGACTTTCCATACTATTATTTATTACCTATCTTCACTCATCTGTTATCAACTTGAAGACAGCTACAGATATTTTTCTGGGGTGAAAGTGCTGTTATGAGGAGTTGTATTCCTAAAGACTGCTGAAGGAAATTTATGAAATGTCTTAATTTAGCTACAGAATTTTAGATTTAAATTGCAAGGGGGATATTTTTCTTTTTTTGGCCAGAGTAGATAAACCCACACTCTTGTTCCCCAAATCTATTCCCAGAGCCATCACCATGTTAAGAATGAGCCACCCTATGTGGATGCCCTGCTCTCCGAGGGCATCCTGTGCCCTGCCAGCCACACTTCCAGTGCTCGGAATGCCACTAGAGGGCTCACATATTGGTATGAAATCACACACATTGCTAGCCAGGACTGAAGATAACCGAATCTGCATTAGTCCTTAACTAAAATTCTCTTACACACAGAAAACATTGTTGCCAAGTATGTTATTGGGCCATGGTTTAACAGAAATAAGGACTGAAAATGCTCAACAGTAGACTGTGCAGCTGGAGAGCTAAGATAGCACAGAATTTTCCTTGAAAAACAAACATCTGCAGCCCTTGCTCTGTGCACACCAGGATTCACAATAAATGCAGGTCAGTCAGTGTCATGCTATGCCATATCATACAACATCATCATCATGGATTTTTTTTTTTTTGACTGTGGGTTTTATTGGGATGATTATATTCAGTAATTGCATAAGTGACAAAGCTGAAGACTCTGAATGGCTTCATTAGGTGAGAATCAGGAGAACTGATTCCCTCCTGCCCCACGCAGATGCCTCGGTGCTGTGCCACCTGCAGGTGGGAGGAGGTGGCAGCCAGTCCCGCACGGGTCAAACCTCAGCTGCCCAGGGGCCAGCACCCAGAGCAACTGCAGCACCAGAGGACCTCTAGGACTGACATCAGCCTTCTCCTGCAGAGACAACAACAGAGCAGATCTGGCTAAACAAGAATCAACTGCAGAGAAAAGAAATATATTATGCATGCACCAGATACGTACAGCATATTTTTATTCCTGTCCACATTAAGCTGTGCTCCAAGACAGCAAACCCAATGGGAGAGAGATATATCCATCAATTCTTAAAGGAATTAAGTGGGAAATATTTTGATGGAAAGTGATAGACTCCAAACATGTTTAATTTTAGAGCTAAAAAGCAATACTATATATTTTAGGTAAAAACATTAGTTGACAATGCATCCCATTTGACTGAAAAATCAACTAAATAAAAATTAACACATCAGCACGAGAACAAAATTAACAGTCTATGGCAGATGAATCCTCTATTGCACCTGTCCTCCACTGTGCAAAAGAACATCAGCCTGCCACTGATTATTTCTTTTTGACATGATTTATCACCTACTATTCTTTAAACTTGATAAAGCAAATTAATCTTTGATTGCAGGAGCCACTGGAGGTTGTCATTAGTCATGTAGTTTGGTGAGGCTGCATGTGTTTCATTTACCAGTCACAAAGAAATGAAAGCCCAGCAGCCATTACTGCCTGCTTCAACTGCCTTCCTGACCCACCCAAGAGAAAAGACAACTGAATTCCAGACACGGGATATTAAGCAGCTACTCCAGGATTGACCCACATAAACAGAACAGAGTATTTGCTTTTCCAGAAAGAATGCTGATGCCTTTAAATGGATGTTCTCGGAAAACAAATAAATTCTAATGAGCAACAATTTGATCTGATTAACATATATTTCAAGCTAGAAGTCTACCAAGTTGTATCAATAATGTGATTTTAGGTATTAAAAAATGAAAATTGAACCTTAAATAATTGTGGACTCATCCAGAAGACTATCGGAAAAGTCTCAGCCAGCCTAATAAATGTGTGCAAACTGAAAATCCCTTAAATTTGGGGGTTATGGCTGGGCCATGCCCATCAGTCCCGAGCTCTCCTGCCCAGCACATTTCAGCTGTCTTTGCCACACCAGGATTCAGTGTAGCTTTCTGTGTCCATGTGTCCTGGGCCTACTGCTCCCCTTAGCTCAAACCCACTGTCCCCCTCCTCAAGCGGAGAGGGTGGGACCACCTGAAATAGGGACAAATGACAAATCTTGTTGATTTTATCGACCATGCTTCATAGCATGGTCGATAAAATCAACAGAGGCAGAGAGCCTCTCTGGACCAAGCCCAGCTCCAGGATTCACCTCCTCAGCAGCAGCGACTGGGGGGCTGGCCACAGGCTGAGCACCCACAGCCAACCAGCCAGCCCAAGGCTCTCCAGGAGCTCTGAGCCCAGGGAACCACAGTGAAACTCTGCTCAGCACCTGCCAGGGAGACACTCCCCAGAGAGGGCCAGGAGCTGTTCAGGGAAACACATCCAGCAAGAAACTGGTCCAAAGCAGAGGAACCTCCAAAGGGAGGTGTGTTTGGAATCTCACTGCAGCCCATCCCCAGTGAGCGGAGCTGCAGCAGGACACCAGGGACACCAGGCACAGCATCACCCCTGACATCACAGGGACACACAGCACAGGACACACACACTGACACCAGGGACACCAGGCACAGCATCACCTCTGACACCACAGGGACACACACACTGACACCACAGGGACACACAGCAGCACAGAGAGAGGTTCCCCTGCTGGCCAGGAACGCCAAGCAGGAGGCACACCTGAAACACTGTCCAGCTTTTATTTATACACATTTAACAGGAACCCCAGACTATCCCAGGGTCTGTCCCTCAACAGCTCTTCCAAATGCCATGTTGAAGCAGTTTATTAACTGGAGACACACAAAAGCTGCTGCTTTTGAAGCCAATCAGAATTTTGATGTATAAACTCCACACAATTATGGGGCTATGATGTCTGCCTTTCTCAAAGTATATATATATATATATTGAAATAGTAAATTATACATTTAGAAATAGTAAATAAATTTAGAAATAGCACATCACAGTGTGATGTGCTATGTAGGTCACAGAGCCAGGAAAACAAGGAACATCATCAAACAACTCAGGGTATTCCTAGTGTTTCCATTACTATTTGTATCAAAATTAATTATTGCTACTTTGTGTTGAAGAAATAACTGAAGCTATTTTCCAATGTCTATCTAGAGCATGAAAGTTAAATAAAGATTTACAAATTGCTGTGAGGTACTTAATTTGATGTGTCAGTGTAGTTTTTTTTTGTTTGTTTCTAAACTGAGTCATTTGGAAGTATCTATATGAAAATTACATTTCAGTACCAGAGATGCAATTTGTATTCTAGAATTAATAATAACAAATACAGATAATAACTGCAGGAAAAATTCTTCATAAATATCACCACAGGAATCTCTGTAGATATTTGAGAAAGCAGAATAAAGACAGTCACCGAACTGTGAATTATGAGTAGTCATTTTCCATACACAAATGCATTTTTGGAAGTGAGAATCTCTACATCCGGTAGATTTTCCACTTTTTTTCTTGGTTGCACAGATAATTGTATGTTTAAATATAAGTACAATAACTTAGGATTCATATAAAAATACACACATTGTTTGGCTCCATTGAGAAGCTATAAATTTCATCTATTGAACATTAGCTAAAAAATTACATGTGTTTATCATCTGGATTATTCTCAGATTAATAGAGATAAATGACAAAACATAATCAGCACCAACTCTGCAACTTAATCATTGCATCTGAGCTATAGGAAACACTTAATTACTCTCATTTACTAGGTGCAATCTAATGAGGAGACATTAGCCAAATGAAAAGAATGCAGTACAAACAAACAAAATAGTTATACCATCATTAAAAACAAACTCTGACAGTGCAGGTGACAGCGTATGCAGGATAAATTACCATAATGTCCTAAATGCTGAGCTGTCAGCATGCTAATGCCGATCGGATACCCAGGGAATGTCGGCACCGGAGCTGTCAGAACCGGGGATCATCCATCAGCTCCTGGCCCCTCTCCGCTCATTAGCGCGCCTTCGCCGGGTTCGGCTTCGGCACAGCGAGAGCAGCAGCGGGGAAACCTCGGCCGGCACCGACACAGAGCTGCCCGCAGCCCTCCCGGAGCGGGGGAGAGCCTCCAGCCCTCCCAGGGGCAGGCTGTATCCCAAAGGAGCACCCCTCGTGTCTCCAGCATCCCCCTCTGCTCCCAGCACCTCCCTGCCCGCAGCACCCCCCGTACCTGCCCCCTGCCCGCAGCACCTCCCGGTACCCCCACCCCTGCCCCCTGCACTCCCTGCACCCCCAGCACCCCCGGTACCCCCAGCACCCCCCGGTACCCCCAGCACCCCCCTGGCCCCAGCACCCTCCCCGGAGGGTGCCCCGGAGCTGCTCCCACAGACCAGGCTGAGAGGGCTCCTGGCACACCCCTGCCTCTCCTGCACCAAGCTGAACCCAGGTCACTGCCTGCTGCTGACACAGTCACCTACCACCCTTACACTCCGTTTATCTGAGCATGTTTGTGTCTCGGATTCTTTAAAGGAACACACAGGCTCAAAAAAGCCACCCAAGAATAGCCCAGCCAGGCAGGCAGGTGTGTCAGGGCTGCCTGTGTCCATCCCCACGTGCGCCAACCCGAGCAGAGCAAAGCACTCTCTGCTTACAAAACACTGCTGCTCCACTGCTGTCATACCAGGAGTGTCACAGTGATGAAGCTCGGTGGAATAATACCTTTGGCTTTCATTTGACCTTTCAGGTTGTTCTGTTAAGCGCAGTAAACATTCATTAAACTTTCAGAAACTGCAAAGTTTCAGATACCTGGGGCTGGGTCCAGCTGAGGGTTCTTCCATACATACATTCATCTTCTCTCACCTTTATTTTGAGGTCTTAAGTGATAGAAATGCTAGAGAAAATGCAGTGAGGTTGAAAGATGAAACTACTTCATCCATAACAGAGCAACCATAAATCACCCTCAGATTGAAAGAAGAAATGAACTTTAAGAATGTGAAATGATAAACCTGAGAATTAAAGAACTTTTTTAGGTTCCAATGCAAGAGGAGGGATCCTATTATTAAGGAATGTGATTTTCAGGTTCTGCTGATTTCCATGGCATTAATAATACTCATTGTTTCCAAGGCTTAGGCCAATGTGCTGTTCCATTCTTGTATCTTAAATATTGTTGCAAAAGCACAATCCAGAAAATACTGCTCAGATACGCTAACCTAGTTTGGACTTTATACAATTATACTTTCCCTTTCCTAATTAAGATATGAGCGGGGGAAAAAACCCAACCCACATTAAAGAATCTTGTAATCCAAGATTCTGCTTGTGTCTGCAGAAGCTAAAAAGGAAACTGGAAAGGTTTTGTTTGTATCACCTACATGCAAATGCATTTGAGAGGACTAATTAACACTGCACCTTATACTCTTATTCAAGCAGTTCTTCAGAATCCTTTAGCAAATATACTACAAAGTTATTTATTAAGCAGAAGGACAGAGGAAGACAGACAGGAATGGTAGAGAAAGAAATTCAACAGATAATAAAATATTTTTGAATTGGTTTCAAAAAGATTCAGAATTTAATTTGGGTGCATTTTCTTGCCCTTGTAATTGCAGATGGCAATCCTCTGTCAGTGCTTCCATACAGCCTTCCAGAATACCAGCCAGAAACATAAAATCCAAACCAACAAACACTGATTCCCTCAGACCTCAGCACATCCCTTTGCTTGCACACAAAATCCTGTCACACCTTTGCAAACCATGTTGCCCTTCTGAACAACAGAGCCAGGGTCAGGACAAACCTCTCAGAGTTTCACAGATGGAAACAGACACTATTAAACCCTGATTCCCTGATTGAAAGCACAATTAAATAATTTTCTGGTTTAGGGTTTTTTTTTTTGATGCAAAAATTTATGTTACCTGAATATTATACTTCAGGTGTTTTTCCTATGTTCTACATAGGAATCAGCAATTTCTTTGAAGAGAATTAAATACAATTTGTTTTCCCAAATCTAACAAGTAAGGATACAGAAAGAAATGTAACTTAAATGTAAATTACATGCAAAATGTAATTTTGAATTCACATACCATGGATGGACTACCCTTACTCAAGGTTCATGCTGGGTTTTTTTTAAATAAGACTGTGTTTAAATTCTGGGCTGGTAAAACAAAAAACAACCCAATTTACCAGGCTCCTTCTTTGTGAGGACAAATGGTCTCCTAACGGCCCTTTCCTTGGTATCTGATTAAAATAAAAATATGACTGAAATATCTTGCAAGCAGTTAACAAATCCATACTTACAGAAATGAAGTAAGGAAAAGGATTAAGGGAAGTTTGAGAAAAGATTGCACATGCATGGATTAGGGGTACTGTTAGCAGGTAAAGACAGTAATCTGTGAAAGACCAAAAGTATGTTACAAGTCTTCTCAAGAAAATAACATTTATTGCCTTTCAAAGATGACATATTCTAGTAATTCTGTGTTTTATTTGTTTAAGTAGGCTTGAAAATAAAATTTTCAATGCTAACAAGAGAAAATAACGAATAAGAATTATTGAAGTGCTTACTAAAGATCTTTTATATATTATGGACATGTAATAGGATTTTTTCCTCCATCATATGATATTGCAGGGGTGGACAGAAAAATTACTGTCCGTATTTAAAGAGTAATAATGACAAACTATTTTTAAAGGGGAATCCTTCCAGATTTGTAAAACTGGTGACAGTAGCAATCAACTAAGAAAAACAGTCAGCCCTTGACTGATAACCTCATTCATTTTTATGACAAATGAAGTACATTATAGGAAAAACAAATGTAAGAAGTTTGTTTAAAAATACTCTGTATATTCATACAGTACCATGTAAGGATAAAAGAATTAAATCTAACTAGATTATAATTTGCTTTGCATATAACATTGAGTACCTATAAACATTGAGCTATTAACATTGAGTAACATTGATGCTATAAAGCATCATCATCGACTAGTATTAAAAAGATACAAATTCAGTTGAGAACAGCTGATATACTCAACAGATCATAATCTCAAATACTGCTTTTAATTCATGATTATGCTAAAAAGTTACAACAAATATATGGATTCTTAAGTCCCTGAATTATGTAAAACTAGTTTTCCACAGATTGAACACTAGTTTTCCACAGGCTAAGAATTTATGACATAGATTAAAATGATTACATTAAAAACTCAAAACACTGTTAAAATTCCCTTATTTGAAAGAGCAGTAATTTCTTTTTATGAAACATTTCCTAATTCAGTTTTATAACATAATTACTTGTGAGCTTTGCTAATGATGGACATGGTACTGGCCCATGACCTGTGAGTAATGCACCAAATAAGGTGATATTAAATCTATGGACCAGCTATTATTTAGATTTATGATTTAATGAATGGTAACATATTTTGCTAGTTTATGAAGAAATGAGCAATTATAATGTCTTTTTCTTCCTAAGAAGCTCTCCTTGGCAACCATCAATGGAGTGTGACTGTAATTGATAACCTGAGCTGATTTTACATTCTGTTTGAAATCCGGGTTCACAAGGTTAATTATGGCCTGGCCACAGCTCATGGGAATACAAGGCTGCTGTGCCTGCCTGGCTGATGAAGATGTACAGTGTGATCCCAGCAGTTCCCTGACACAGGAGGTGTTGGGAAGGATGAAAGTTTGACAAGAAAGTCTCACAGATATGTATGCTTAGCAGAAAGATTTTTGAATGCGGAGTCTAAAGAAGGAATAGAGTTGGAAGCAAGTTTTGATATAGAAGAAAAGAATTGCTGAGCCAGTTTTACTGGATAACCAAGAAGGCAAAGGGCATGTTGGTTAGAAGGGATTTTATGGCTTAGAGTAAAGGATAAACCCTCCCCAAACAAGATGTTTTTACCAAGCAGAAAGAGAGCACAGGCAAACAAGTCAGCAAAGGTGGCAAGTAGAAAAAAGGTCTCAGAATTTTCCACTGCAAGAAAACTGAAAAACAACTTCTAGCTTAAACTGTGATGTACTGACTTTTAGTGACTGGAGAATGGTAACATGAATATGGTAATTAGAGCAGTTATGATAGGCTATAGATAATAGTTCAGGTATAGATTGATTCTACTGGATTAAGATTTCAAGCAAGGAAAAGTATATAATGCAATGTAACCAAACCAAAGGGTCTCCAGGCCTGCCTGCAGCTGGAGCTGACAGCTGTAGGCACAGGCTCTGTCACCCACGACCCTGGACTGCTGTGACACCTTGGATGGAATAAGCTGCATTTTGGAGAGCCCCTGGAGTCCCACATCTCTCATTTAGGCTCTTACAAGGAGGGATCTCCGGCCCCACACGGGTCACTGACACCCACCCCTGACACCCACCCTGTCACTGCAGGTGGCAGTGTCAGAGCCATGGCCCTGCTTGCTCAGAGAACACACTGCTCTGCATGTTCTTTCTGCTGCCTTTTGCTTCATGCCTTCTATTAAATCCAGGGATCAATAATTGTGTGTCAATCCAAAACAAGTTACCAATTAATATCCAACAAAATTACCATTGAGGAAGGATCAACACTTGGTTCCATTTCAGTCCCCTCTTCCACAACACTGAATTGAAATATGCAGCAAAGGAGTCTTGTTAATTATACACAAGCACAAGAGATGGGAATTTTAAAGACATCTCAAAATTACAGTAACAAACCACTTACAAGGCAAGGGAAGATAAGCATTACATCATATATGAGCAGTTTAGTAATTTCATCCTGAAAATCAGCAAAAGTAAGACCTTCTTATGTAGCAGACGCAGGGCCTGCTACGGCTCCGTGGATGGATGTTTAAAGATAGGTATTTGCTGAGTCATAGGAATTGTACCAGGAGTCCTCACTCTGGTCCTCCTTATCTCTCTGTGACCCCACAGGCTAGTTTCCCTAACCCTTACAATTGGTCAGTTTTCAATCCCCCCATACCCCATAAAAGAGGCTGTCTGGGCCCATTTTCCCTAGAAGAGCAGCTTCAAGACCCTTCGCGAGACCCTCAGAATAAACCATCGTGGAACGCTCTGGGCCACCTTCTCCTCTCTCATTTCATCTGCCTTCCAGGAGCCACGGCCAGCTGCAGCCCCTACAGCAAGCTAAGAGCTGAAATCACAAAAGAGCTGACTTTCACTAAGAGCTGACAATCACTGAGCTTGCTCGGGGTCTCGGCTGTGTGGCAGTCTGGCCTAGGGCACCCCAGCCTCCAGAGGGCTGAGGTGTTCGGCCTTGGGCTGCTTGCCTGGGGCGCTTACCCTGCGGGGAACCAGCTATCCAGCTGAGAAGCTAGTCCCTGTGGCTTCATTTATTTTACATTCTTACACACTCCACACAGCTTGCAGTGTGAACCACCAGACCAAGCTTCCCACTCAGCACTCCAGCAAGGACACCAAGCTCCCCCTGGCAACTCGACATGCACTTTCAGTATCCCAGAGAAGCACGAGCAGGGCAGTACCATGAGCACAGAGAGCTTTGTCTGTCTGTCTGTCCACCTCCGTTCAGCTGCAGCCAAGGCATCACGGGGATGGCACAGGGAGCCTCAGCACCCATGGTGCTGCAGAGCAGCAGAGCCTGGGCGAACTCAGCTTCACTTATAGTACAGAGCACAGATCAGTAAAATCTTCTCTTGAGTTCTGCACTGCAGTCACTGTGGGCTCAGAAGTGAAACCAGGCAGTGGAAGGAGCAGCAGCAGCCACCAGCTCCCCTCCTCTCCCGAGCTACCTCAGCAAGGCTGTGCCATCAGCAGGAACAGCCCTACCTTCTTTGCTCTCCAGATGGACAATGTGTCATCTAGAGGTTATATTCTGACAGAAGAACGAGGCAGAAATCTCATTAGTTATACTCTGTGTTCATAGATTCACAAGTATTAATACAAGATTTTACACAAGAAATGCAAAATTAACTTCTACATGATTCAATCATGTTAAAGGACAGATAAAGTCTCTAAAGAGACCTAAAATACCTAGAAGGAATCTTGTGGATGCCGAATACTGTTCATACCAATACAGGCAACCATGTCCCTTAATCCTTTGATAAAGCACTCAAATTTCAAAATCTGTTAATAATTTCCCCTCCATAATTACCCCTCTGGGAGGCTCCTCTGGATGAGCCTGGATGCTTTGAATTTGAGCTTGGTGTTTGACAGCCATATCCATTTGATCCTGAGACAGCAACATCCTTAATTTAAAAAGCTCCTTTACCTGCCCAGAATTTTCAGCTGTCCCCTCCCTCCCCCACACACTTATGGTGATCGATCCTGTCCCATCCCAGCCCACATTCCCAGGGCTCCCCAGGCAGCCAGGAAAGGCTCTTAGATGTCTAAGCCCTGCTGCATATCCCTCCTGCTTTGAAGGACTCTCTCTAGGAGCTGCAACCAAATGTAAAGCAGAGAGGGCTAACATCCGCACAGTTGTTACTTCACATTTGCAATGGGACAGGCCAAAGGAGGTGACATTTTTTAAGGCAACATAAGCTTCATAAATGGGCTTAAAAAGGAAAGAAACAAACTGAAAAAATCAAGTTTACAGCTTGCTATTGTGGCATTCAGTGGTTAATCAATCCACAGAATGCTTACTCATCTTTAGTAAAGCTACATGAAATCATCAAAAAAAGGCTGTTATAGAAAATCCATATTCAGAATTAGTATGTGGCAAATATTAAAATGCTAAAAATTATATGCTTCTTAAAGGCTGAAAAATGAAGAAAAGTGCTTGCTATCCCAGGAAAACCTCCAAAGAAGTCCAGAATTCTGGCCCTGAAAGAAATGCCACAGGCCCAGCATCTGGTGTCTTTGTCTGTCCTCTTAAAACAATGAAAGAGAAGTAAAGGCAAAACTTCAGCCTGCCATCACAGAGAAGAAATCTCTGAATATATAAAAATTGGCTAGAAAGTAAGCAAAATCATCTGCTTAACAGTGGAAAATTTAAGCCCAGATCAACTAAACAAGAACTAGGTGAGAGGGATTTATGTGCTTCTTTCCCTTTTCTGTGCTTCTTTGCTGTGTCTTTTAACTTATTTAAAAGGAGTATTTGTACATAAGGACATCAAAGTCATCCAAAAATAAGGTCCCAGTCCTGAAATATCCCTGCCATCTCTGCTAGTTTAGTTTTACGTTAAGTGAAAGCAAGACTACCTACTGCCCCTATAATCCACACAGTGGATGAAAGATAGGAAAATGTCTGCAGAGCTGTGCTATTTGAAAGCTCTTCCTTCTCTTCCAGGTGCTGCTCTCAAAGCTGGGTGCCCTGCAATGCGTTAGTTGGCTAAAGAGACAGCCAAACGCTGCCTGGATGTACACACCCCCCTTCCCTGCAGGTGAACAACCCCGGAGATTCCAGGAGGGCTCCTATTACAGGGTTTTCTGAGGTCCCAGGATGAGGGAAGAGACGACAACGTTGACTCCATGTATCAGAAGGCTTTGATTTATTATGATATGATATATAAGATATAGAAACTATACTAAAAGAGTAAAGAGAAAGGTTTCACTACAAGGCTAAGCTAAGAATAGAATAGAATGTGTAAACTGAAGTCTTCTCAGCCCGAGACGGGCCGAACAGGTGAATTGTGATAGGCTCTTAATTGGAAACAGTCTGACGGGGCCAATCACAGATTTTCCCGTGGCATTCCACAGCAGCAGATAAGAATTGTTTAGTGTTCCAAGGCTTCTCAGCTCTAGGAAAGGAAAAATCCTAAGTAAAGGATTTTTCATAAAATATGTTGGCAACAGGCTCCAGCCTCTGCCACGGGGATCCCAGCCCAGGGGTCCCTGCCCCATTCTCTGCGTCCGTCCTGGCTCTATCCTCATTCCATCCCGGCTCTATCCCAGTTCCATCCTGGCTCCAACCCCATTCCATCCCAGCTCCATCCCAGCTCCATCCCGGCTCCATCCCAGCTCCATCCCGGCTCCATCCCAGCTCCATCCCGGCTCCACCCCCGCAGTCCCGGGGGAGCTCCGAGCCCAGCGCAGTGCAGGGCAGGGCTGCTGCACCAGGAACACGAGGAACGGCTTTAAATGTTTGCCACTCTGTACTCAATGTGGATAATCAATTGAGATATACTACAGAAAAAATTCCATCAGCTGCTATGTAATAACTCCAGTTTAATAATCATTGAACACAGTTGTAGCCAAAGTACTGCAGCCTTAAATCAAAGATCACTTCATATCACGAGGTCTTAAGGGACAATTTTGCCTAAGAGTATATGTGGCATGCTTAGATATTAGCATAAAACTACTGTCACTACAGTTATTTTCAATACAAAAGGTTGTCTACAAATCAAAGTTAAATCCCCTTCACTTTATTCAGAGTAAATGGCTACATAAGGATGCAAACAAATTAACTGAAAGCTTGAAAGTCAAGTTCTCAATTACTATTTAACTGCAACTTACTATATTTGGATATAATTTACTGTATACTTAGCTGTTTTAAAACGGAATCCAATACTGTATAATAAAACACCTAATAGCACAACAAATGATTTATGATGATGCAAATATACAAATACTTGGGTCTGAATAGTGCTCTTTCTGCATATATTGTAACTACTGTATCAGCCTAACGTCTAATAAATCATTCATGAAAAGCCAAAGTACATAATTTGCTATGCTGCTGCTCAAAATCTGCCTGGCTCTGAAAGGCTTGCTGACACACAGACTTCAGAGGAGCTCTTACTCCCAGTTACTAAAAGTTGAGAACTCTCACTTAAAGGAAGGTATTTCTATAGACACAGGGAAGGAGATAAAACTGGAAAAGTTCTAAATAGCAGGCTTTAATTATGGAATAAAACCAGGAGTTCATCAGTATAAATACTATCAAAAACACATCATTACTTTGTTGACCATCCATTAATTAGCAATATTATGAAGGAGCACCACACCTATATGTGTAAAAATATAAACATCTGCAGTTTCAGAGAGAGACAGATCTATAACATCATCTGTGTAACTATGATGAAGTGCTCTAAGCAGAGTGTTCTATTTGCAGCAGTGATTCATGGTGCTGGGCAAAAAAACGCTGACACTCTGAGAAGATATTTTCCCGTAAAAGGTTGAAGTCCTTAAGCAGCAAAAAACACCAACGTCCATCATCTTTAAGCTCTATTGATTTCTGGTGGAGATTTAAAAGGCTGTTTACTTATTTCCCATCATTTCTGTCGGAGCTGTAACAATTCTCTTCCCACTGAATAAACCTCTCATGATCCTCTTGGTGATTAAGGTCAGACAAAATGTCAAACTCCTAATGCTAAGTGCTTTCACATTAAAAATTAATACCAAATCACCAAGTAAAATCCAAACAAGAAGTCAGACATGTAAATAGAACACAATAAGGGCAATACTGACCATTACAAAATAGAGCTGTAATGCATACATGAAAAAATACTTGGCAACAGGTAAGAGTGCACTCTTTCACTTTTGCATCTTTAACCCCCTTCCTTTTCTCAAGAGTTATTGTACTATGTTTGAGACAATCCTTTTAAAAATCCTTTTTCCATTAAAGCTTGCAGTCACCTCCTCTATTTATCCCCAAATGCCATTTACTAGATGACTGAAGTATTACAAGGATTATTTTTATTCCATTCTGAACTTCATTCAGGAAGTGAGGATTATTGTTACAGTTGCTGCTGAATACAAAGCCAGTATACAGGTAACAAAAAGACATCATAATGACCCTCTAAATCAAACTCAAACTTATGGCTAATCATTTATGCAGCATTTTAAACCACTGAATAAATACAGACATGAACAGAGGAATGCAGACCAAAGCCCTGAAAGAGGCTTCCCAGGACTTTTTATCCAGACTGCTGCTGCTCCAGGCAACCAGACCATATTAGTTCATTCATAAAGTTATCAAATACAATCCTAAAACTAACTACTTTCTTCAGCCTTTTAAACAGTTACTCACATCCTGAGCATGAAAGTATGAAACCATCAAGTGTAGAACCAAACCTGTAGGGTTTGGAAGCCTGCAAGTAAGTGTAGAATAAACCACAAAGATAGATCTCAAATAAAGTACCAAGAGAGCCAAGGGTAAACACCGGTTTGGTTTAACCAAAGGAATTTATTCCAGCAGGTTACCTTTAAAGTTTTGGCCCACCTTGCCAATTGATCTCCAAAAGATTGGTCTCATTTAGAATGCATGAACATAAATGAGAGATTCACAGGTGTTAGGGTGAGGAAAGGATCCTTTTATAGTGCCTGGGTTCTGAATGGTCAGTTCAAGGCCAGCTTCTGTCAGAGCTGTGCCATGTGTACAGAAAGGTCAAAGTTATGCACTGAGAGGTGTCAGGAGGCATGGAAGGAATGGGGATGGTGATTCTGTGATAGGCTTTAATATCAAGCTAGGAATATTAACAAAATGCTGTCAGTTTCCACCACAGATTATAAAAAAACCACAAAATGCAGTAAAACCAAAGATGTTACTCTTCTAATTAATAGCTATCTGGTTAGTTTTCAAATCAAAATTACTACAAAGAAACTAGGAACTGTTTGCTATATGCAAACATTGCTGTTTCTTGGGGATTTTTTGAGTTTTATCTTGCTCCCACAAGACTTTGATGGAAGTCTTGAGAAGGGGCAAGGAAGGACCTTGACTAAAATACAAGTTGATTGGTTTGTCAAGCAGATAGGATATCAAGGACAAACTGTTTGCCAAGCCCACAGCCCAGCAGTGCTGTAACAGAGAAAACAGAGGATGCAGAGAACGCTTCTGCATTGGTTCTATGAAATATAGAATGAGAAATCTACTGTTCCCATAACATACCCCTTGGGAAGCACAACGAGCAACACAACTCCTCCTAAGTTTGTGCTGAAACTCTGTAGCTGAAACTATCAGAATAAAAATATTAAATAATCATCACTACTTTTGTTATACATTGTAGTGGAATGGTAATGCAATATCAGCATGAGATTTGGTATGTGCTTATCTAACAAAGCACAGTGTGTTTGGTACCAGCAGAGATTACAAAGATTCAGCATTCAGTGAAGCATTGCACACATGTCTGCAGTATTACAACTTCAAAACTTGACCTCAAAGTTGTGCCGTGCCTTAAGATTAAACATTATAAATGCTTAATATAAGTTCAACATAAAATATTTGTATGCTTTATCTTAAGAATTTTAAATATTTCAAGATCACTTCCTATGTTCATTTGTATACTGTTTAATATTTCTTAAATACTCCAATTCAGATACCAACATGTAAATGTTTTAGGATAAACCTTGCATTTCTGATCCAACTAAAATTTTTTCTGTGCCCTATACTTGTTTTGTTCTATATTAAAAATCACTAGCTACCTTGAATCATAAAGGTTTGCAAAAAGTCAAAGAACATTTATTTCCTGCCTGTAAGGCAAGAATTTGTAAACAAATGGTTTGGGTTTTTTTGTTCATTTCAGGATGAGTAAAATTGCCTAATGAAATAATGACTTGTAAAGGAATATATTATAGTTTACCAAAGAAAATAAATCATTGCTAAGAATCTTTAAAATAGCACATTTAGTTTGAACTGCCACACAATCTTGCTACACTCTTCTCTGTGATGTGCTTGCCACAATTAGTCAGGAGGGTGATTATGATTCCTACCTCAGCATCACTGGATTTTAGCTGTAAATCCATGAGTGTTTAATATTGACATTCACCATGCCCTCCCTGCAGCCCAGGCAGGAACACCTGTCTGCACAGAGCTACCCTCAGTGTTTTCAGCAGAATCTGACATCTGGATTTGGTTTGGTGGCCACATGGCCTCTCTGCTGCACTTCTGAGTCACAGCAGGAGGGACCTCAAGGTAGTTGTGAGACTCTCAGTGACTTTAATGAGATTTAACTGATAAAGTTTGATATGTAAATAGTGTCCAGGGACTTTCGCAACTTTACTGTTTAAATTTATTTTCATTAACCCACTATATTGCAAAGACTACTGTGTGTTCTTACTGTCTTGCTCCCCAAATGCTGGTGAGACTCCAAGAGAGCCATTCCAGGGAGGAGTGCAGGACACCCATGAGCCTCCCAGAGCCATTCCAGGGAGGAGTGCAGGACACCCGTGCAGCCCCGGGGCTCTGCTGGCCTGACAGAGAGCAGATAATGAAACCAAGGCATCTGAGTCTCAGAGAGAACTCCTGAGAACACCTTAACTGAGAGTACCAGAGGTTCTGCTCGATGCTGTTTCTGCCCCAAAGATGTTCCCAGTGTGTCAGTCTGCAGCAGGCTCCTGTCACTCTCACACATGTGCCAGCTCAGGCTCATGGCACCAATTAATGCTCAGAAGGCTCCATGTCCCCAAGTCTGAGCACACCTACATTCAGTAATTGTACAGACAAACTAAAAGATGTTCCTTATTTCCTCCCTGCATTTTCAGTTATCTGTAGTTTCCTACACTAAGGAAAACTAAAGCAACAAATTGTCAAAATGAAAACTTCATTTGTGAGAAGAAACAATAATCCAGAAGAATTTCTGGGTTTATAAACCCAAGATTAATCATGAATGAACATAATTAAGAACAACCAAATTACTCTTCATTAATGTCTTGCTTTCCACACTTACTCAGCTTCAAACAACAGCCCTCTCATGTACATTTTATATTAAAATCTTGTAAAGATTCTACAGATGTTTTGAAAATTCTTTTTTTTTTTGAAGAAAAGAGAAAATTATTTACCCTAAATTCACGGGAAGCCTTTAACAGCAACTCTTCATAGTCTGAACATGCAGATTCTCACCTACTAACACAATTAAGTATGTGTTTAACCTCTGAAAGGGTGAAATGCAACTGTACTTGTGGTTTGTGTTATCCGTGGACAACCAAACAGTTTGGAATCCCACAAAGTTATGTTACTCAATGATTTATGATTAGTTTGACTCCATCTCTGAGGAAAAGAAAGATTTTTTCCTTCATATATTTTCGTCAAATATTCCAGAGTCTCAAACCATATGAACTTTTCTGAAATTGTATTTTTGAGAAAAATATATTCTTCCTCACAAATAAAAATCTTTCTATGCCAAAAATTTCTTTATAGTTTGAATATTTCTATAATAGAAATGTATTTTTAAGAGAAGAGTGCATTATGAGCATTACAAAACTGTTAAAACTGTTTAAGTTGTATATTCTAATTAGTTTGGCAGAGCTAATACAAATTATGTTTACAGACTAACAATAATAAAATTGAAGTACTATTTAAATATGTAAAATAATTAAAGGAATCATTTTTAGCCTGGCATAATTAGCTAATCCACTTTACATGCACTTATTAAAATGAATTTACATGTTATATTCCATAGGTAGTTACACAATAGTGTTTATACAGGAAAAATATAATGAACCAAACTCTTTGTATCCAGCTCTCCACAATTAAAACGAAGACTCCCCAAGTAATATCAATCTAGGTAAGACTAATTAAGTTTGGTTTGATAACCATTCATTTCTTCTATTGCCTCTGAGCAAATTGTTTATTAGAGAAAGTTATTTTACACAAATCAAATCAAACTGGGTAAACCATTATATTTGAGTGAAACCTTAGCCATCAGTCAATTAATCCATCATTTTCTCCAGACACTTTTGTTTAACAAGCAGATCATATTATCAACAATTTAGATATCCTTTGATTCAATTATGACAGAAAATTTATTGACAGCTTCTCTAATACTTTTGTTATGAATAAATATTAAATGTTCTCCACTTTTGATGAGCAAACCAAATACAATCATGTTAAATCTAATAGTCAAAACCTGAGTGATACTTCCAAATGAAATGTTTTAAAAAATCCTTTAAACTAAAATAATTTATATTATTAAAAAGAGTGATCAAACACACCTCACAATTTCTGAGAAATTAGCAAATTATCTGATTTCTACTGATAAAATGAGAACACATCTATGCAAGTCTTACCAAATATGCATGAGGAGATTTAACACAAATAAAAAATGAGTGGCTTCATGCAGCACTCTAAAATATTGATATAAAAATGGCATCATTATCATGATGGCATTGTTATGTAAAAAAGGTATAAACATATCACCAAGTTAGAGACACTTTCTGCAACTACATGCAAGATCTGCCTAAAAGCTAATAGAAATATATTCTTCAAACCTTACAGCTGAACATATTTGCTGTGGTAATCATGTCTATTAAATTTCTCTCAATAGGGGATAGCCTTAAACTCGAAATTTTCATCCCCATGTTATGAATTCCCCTCCAGCAGCTAAAACAAGAAAAAAAAGAAAAAAAACCAAAAAAGGAATCTCCGAAAAAATTTCTAGTGCGCTTAGAGGCTGGTTTAAACTTACATATTTTTTCAGCCATGGATCAAAAAGCTACTGGAAGGCGTCTGCCGGGCCGTCTCCTCGGAACTTGGTCCAGATGACTGATTTGAGGTTCGAATTGACCTCCCTGCTAGGAGATCCCGCTAAAATGAGGGATAACTTCGCAGGGGGACGCAAAAGAACAGCAGTTACAGTTTCTCGAAGAGAAACGCTGCTCCGTCAGTGAAGAGTCTCTCGTTCCCTGTTCGGGCGCCAGATGTAAAATAAATGAAGCCACAAGAGCTAGCTTCTTAGCCAGATAGCTGGTTCCCCGCAGGGTAAGCGCCCCAGGCAAGCAGCCCAAGGCCGAACACCTCAGCCCTCTGGAGGCTGGGGTGCCCTAGGCCAGACTGCCACACAGCCGAGACCCCGAGCAAGCTCAGTGATTGTCAGCTCTTAGTGAAAGTCAGCTCTTTTGTGATTTCAGCTCTTAGTGAAAGTCAGCTCTTTTGTGATTTCAGCTCTTAGCTTGCTGTAGGGGCTGCGGCTGGCCGTGGTTCCTGGAAGGCAGATGAAATGAGAGAGGAGAAGGCGGCCCAGAGCGTTCCACGATGGTTTATTCTGAGGGTCTCGCGAAGGGTCTTGAAGCTGCTCTTCTAGGGAAAATGGGCCCAGACAGCCTCTTTTATGGGGTATGGGGGGATTGAAAACTGACCAATTGTAAGGGTTAGGGAAACTAGCCTGTGGGGTCACAGAGAGATAAGGAGGACCAGAGTGAGGACTCCTGGTACAATTCCTATAACTCAGCAAATACCTATCTTTAAACATCCCTCCACGGAGCCGTAGCCAGCCCTGCGTCTGCTACAACCCATGGCCAAAAGTGTCTGTGGGGTGAACCACCACCCAGCCATGGCCAAAAGTGTCTGTGGGGTGAACCACCACACAGCCATGGCCAAAAGTGTTTCAGGGTGAAACACCACACACCCAGCCATCCAAAAGTGTCTGTGGGGTGAAACACCACCCAGCCATGGCCAAAAGTGTCTGTGGGTGAAACACCACACAGCCATGGCCAAAAGTGTCTGTGGGGTGAAACACCACTCACACAGCCATGGCCAAAAGTGTCTGTGGGGTGAAACACCACACAGCCATGGCCAAAAGTGTCTGTGGGGTGAAACACCACAGTGCCGCTGTTCGGTTCAGCACCAAAGGCCAGACAAGCTCAGGCACATCCTGTCCAGCTATATTGGTATTTATTCCCATACCTCTTTGTCACCATAACAGATCTTTATGTCTTTCTCTTTCAGAACCCATCTCTGAAATCTCACAAGAGTATGAAGAGATGCTTCACTCTTTACATATCTCATGGTCAGAAGTCCTAAGTTCAATTTTCTAAAATATGTTTTTTTCTGTAACTGGTGAAAGTAACATCTTGAATATTTCCTGTGCATACTGGTGTTGTAAAGTCCCTGGTTCTGTCACAAGAGATTGCTAAATTCCCCAAGTCGAAATTCAGTGCTTCCTCTCATCTTTTATAATGAAGGTATCATAAATCCTTTCACTATAGCTCCCAAAATTCCTAATGGATACTTTGCCTCAGTGTGTTTGGAGAACTTATATCACATTTAAGAGCCGATGTCTGCTGATGCAGTTCTCCTTCCCTGCACCTGTTCAGCACAAAACCAATGTGTGCAGAGGTCTGGCTGTCCTCTCCCCCATCCCAACACCTTGACAACCACTCCACTCCCCCAGAGCTGTAGATCCACCTCCAGAGCTGAAAGGTGCAGTGAAGTTCCTGTGTTTTAAATGCTTAAATATAAAACCAGGCCTATGAGAATGCAAAAACTGCATGATTCATGAAATAAGGAAACACTAACTCGATCATAGCAAATATATTTGACCTTTAAAGCAGTGACAACAAACATTAAAAACACTCAAGCTTTCCTTTGCTGCCAAGTTTATTTTCCTCATAAGTTGTGCCCCATTATGCCACAATAATCTTTCATTACTCCAGCTCAATAATGCACAGTCTATCGTCTACCTATAGTTGTCTGGTGTCTATTTAGTTTTATAGCAAGCAAGCAATTTGAGAATATGGTAATAAAGCCTCAATCACAGTAATGATGTATGATGGTCTGTAATTTCTGTGTGCTAATGGTTTACAAACAGTATCCCAATGATGACGGGAATCTCATTGATTCATTACATGAGTGCAATAATACCAAAATAGCTTACTATAGATCACTGTTTACTCATGCACATACTGATAACAGCCTCTATATATTTCTATATACAGATATATAGAAATAAAATTAGTATTAGTATTTCCACATAAAAGTTCACACAGCACAAAACATTTTGTGTTGAGTTCCCTAAATCAATGTTTAAAGTTGAAATTACTGCATTCAATGGGTTCTTTGAAAAGCAACCCATTGATTTTAATCTGCTTGAAGCAATCAATTACTCCCTGTCCTCTTTATTCCAAACTGTAATGAAAACTAAACTGCGTTGTCTTGAAAACTAAATGTGAAGATGATCATAAACAGAATTTAAACTCCATGGATTATTCATATCTACCCATTTAGATTTGCCATTTCCATTATGAGTACATTTGCCATGAGCATTTAATGGACATCTAAAAGGGAATTCATTAAAGCAGGAGCTGTTGGCAGCACTTATGGGCTTCAGACTGCTTTATGCTTGCCTTTAATAGCTCACTATTATAAAAGTGATATATTGTGTTCATCCCATTAGTAGTTTGCAGAGAGGTCTCTAAGACATAACAAATTCTTTTGAGTATTGTCAGAATCAAAACTAAATCACAGGGTATTTTTTTTCAAGCGGCATATTATGACCCCAAAAAGGTACCATTTTAGGTCATCTAAATTTTGAAGATCTTAGCCAAGTAAGAATTTAATAGCCCTACAGACAGTTTGTTCTTTCTCTTAATGAAACACATGTGAATTATTAATGCTGTCTCAAATGCACATATTTTAAAAATTTGTCATAACTACTAAGGTTAAGCATGCTTAAAAATAAAACATGTATTTCTCAAAAGTATCTTCTCCCTTGTTTGGGGCCAAAGGAGTGCCAAGGCAAGCAGGAAGCTCAATGCCACCAACATGTGTGTGGAAGCTGCAGCACAAGCAGCTTCCACCCACCTGCTTCCCCTCCTCCTGGCCCTCCAGGGGTGACCAGAAGAGACATATCTGCACAAGTATTCACTTATTGGCACAGCAGGAAAGCAAAAGGCAAACTAAAACAAAGTTGAACTGCAAAAAATAATCCAGGGTTGGCAACAGAAACACCTCCCCATATCACAGATCAGTCTCACTTTGACAGGTTTATGCACCTCTAGAAATAACTTCCTGTCATTCACTGTCTAAGTATTCATGGTGGCAGCCTGGAAGTGTTCCTGTGATGAAATCTTTATACAATACCAAACAAAGAGGTATTTGATGATTCAGTGCATGCTCAGCAGAAGCACTCCCAGCCCTGTCCATGGCACACAGTGCAGCCCTGCTCATTTCCTTGCACTCCCTCTGCTGACCCTCTGCCTCTCACAGCCCGTGCTTCCCAACAGCTGAGACTGACGGATTTATTTGCAAAGGAAACAAATAAAGGAATTCACAGCATGTACAAATACAATTATTTTTTAAAGGATTGCCACAATTACTAATAAATACTAATCATTAGATTTACTTTGCAAAGTATGAATTTCCTTAAAATCTCAGTAGTTCAGGAGATCACCTGAGCTTCCAAGAGTACTCTGGCAGCTTTACAAAGCAGTCCCGGTACTGCACTAAATTCAGCCACGGTGCCCCAACACTCTGAAAAACCTTCTGCAGGGGGCTGTATAAACTGAAGGCAGCTGAAAAGCCTGTGCAGTTAGAACTAGTCTCTAACACCTTGAAGACCTTCTAGTTTGTGCAGTTTGGCCTTGAAAAAAATAAACTAACGTCAACAGAGATTCTGAAGAATCAGGCTTCTTCAAAATATCTATACTGCCCTACTGTAGATTCCTAAAGGGAAGCTGCTCATCTCTCATGGCTGACTTACCTGGATGGAAAGCTCCTAAAAGCACTGATCTCTCACCTGGGCCTTTCTGAGTGCTCCTAGAACTGCAGATGTCAAGCCAAATATTCCCTTAGGAGAAGAATGGCCCAAGGTAGGTTGGTTTGCCACATGGTCTCGCAGAAAGATGTTAATTTCTCGTGCAACACAAAAAAAAGGGAAACAGCAGAGAGGCAATGGGTTCATTTTCCTTTTCCTGGAGAAGAAACACCATCTGGTACCCTCTAACATCATACCTGTATGCACTTTGGCTTTTCAACACCAGAGTTAATCACATAAGCAAAGTAGCCTTTGTAATTTTTTTTAAGTATTTTCCCAGTTAAACTTGGCATTTGAAAACACTTTACAGCTTTTCCTAATGGTACCATAAAATGGGATGAAAAGTACAAATGGCTCAAATATTTAGTAGAAAAGGAAAAAAAAAATCAGAGTGCAAATGTTCAGATGAGCCATGAACTGCCACCCAAATAGAAACAGAAGTGCTTGCTGGAAGCTCTATCCTTGACTGAGCAAATGCAGTTTCTGCAGAGATTTCTGTGCAGGCCTCTCCTGGTACAGTTATTGTCACACAGGTGGAAAAGGAAGGAAGTAGATATGACATCTCACCTGCCTTAGAGGAGTCTTTTCTCTTTATTGACCATGAAGCATTTTACAGTGATGTGGATGTTTTCTCCATCTGACACTTCCAGACAGTGTGTACATAAGTCACGTGAAGCCACGGGTAGTCCAAAAAAAAACCCAAAACCACCCCACTTTAATTTGATTGAGAAATCTGATGACTTCATGCATCTGGAAAGTTTCCAGATCAAAGGAACTGCAAAACAGAGGAAGCAGCTGAAGCCTGATTTTTATCTCAAACCCTAAAAAGTTTCTCATCATATATACTGGACATGATGACTGCTGCTCTGAAGAAGAGTCCTTAGGAGCTCAGCTCCACCGTGATGCATTGCAGGTCAGGTGACAACAGCTTGACAAAAACCACAAAGGTTTCTGCACATGATGCTCCATGAACACTTGATCAGGCCAACACTGCTCTTTCCACACAGTTACTTGTAAATAACTCTAAAAAGCATGAAACAACCAATTAATAGACCATAATAGGAATACAAACTGACCAATTTTATTTAATTAAAAAAACAGGAGTAGTGATATGAGAGTAAAAGCTAAAAGGAGGAACAGCATGTCCTTTACAATTCTGGATTAACCCAGTACTTACAACTATAACAAAAAGCCCCAAGTGATGGACAGTTCCCATGCTGTGTTTAACACTCACTTTTTTGTAAGGTCAAAACCAACTGACCTTGAGGTCATAAAGGGTGGAAGTCTGCACTTTATCTACTCAATTTCATCTTTGTTTCACATGTAAGAATAGAAATCATCAGTGCATGGAGATACCTGGGAAGATTGCTACTTAAGTATTTTCTCAGGGAAAAAAATATTCAATGAACCAAAGTTAGTGCTGTGGAACAATTCCTGTTTAATGCCAGACAAATACATATTCCCCTTTGTAAATCTAAACTGACAACATTGTTCTAAAGGAAAATCTAGATGATCATCCAGAGGATTGTTTTTGTACAACACTAATTGCTGGTAACTAAATTCAATTAATGAGTCACTTTGAAGGAGAGGTTAGCAACAATCAGGTAAAATCATACAACCCCCCTTTCAGCAGCGCTGGACAATGCACACCATGAACCCAGGACCCAAACAGAAGGGTGAATAACTCACCCAGTATCAACAAGAATTTTCTAACCTCCTGGGATTTTACTGGATTGTTCTTTGCATAATTTTTCTCTTTGAATTACACAAATATGCAATAAGCAATTTAATAATTAACTTGAATCATAAAAATTGCTGTAGTCTAATATTAAAAAATTATTCACTCTGCTCTGAACTCTGATGGTTAATTTACTTACTGCAAGGTCTGTTAAATTAATTCATTAATTCATTAAATAATGAAGATACAAGGCCAATGTACAGCAATGAAACCAATATATTTTACATGAGTAAGTCAAGTTAGCCTGGGTTGCTGGGGTTGTTTTTTTCCCCAAGATGCCCTATTTGCTACTTATTCCTTCTTGCTAAGTTGGTTTTGGGAAATGCAGCACAAGTGAAAAGGTCTAACAGTTAGAGGTTACTCAAAGAAGAGAATCTGTTTGAGGTGAAATATGTGTATTTTGAAACAAAGAGCATAATCAACATAAAAATTACCAACAGTATAATAAATACAAAGTCATATTTAGTGATGTGGGCAGCAAACAGTGTCCGAACAACCAAGTCTGGCCATCAAAGACAGAGCGGAGGCTGGAAAGCCACAAAACAGACACATGTGAAAGCTGAATCCAAAACAACTGTTGTAAAGCAGAAAGAGGATTTCTTTTAGAGATCTATTAGGTATATCTGTACCAGAAAAAAATCATTAAGCAATGCAATAGTTCCTCTGTCCTAGAAAAATCTGAAATGGACTTGCATTCAAAATAAGATGTAAAATGCTGAAAGACTGATTCTCCTAACATTTACTACCAAACAGCACTCCCTAACTATCCATTACTGAGACAGGTAACCAAATTAACCAAAGGACTGGCCATCACTCACATGCCAAGGAAATACAACAGAATATTAATTTACAGAAGCACTTAAAAGTCAATTACTGCTATGAATATTTTGCATATAAAACAAATGTATCAAAAGGTCACTTCATTACAGATGCAAACATCTCCACACGTGGAATTACTGACAGGTGACTTAGACTAGTTTTGCAAATGAACTATCCCCCTAATTTCACAGGCAGTTTCATGTTCTGTCTGCAGAAACAACAGAATTTTTCCTAAAGCAAATCAATGTACAAACTCAACCTCATTCCTCTTCAAAACACACTTGTGGTATTATTAGGAAAGTCTTTTCCTTCTTGTCCTTTAAGGATGCAGTAAGTTTTTATGCTGTTAAATTGCTGTATAAATTTACTCAAATGTAACTCTGAGAAAAATTCATTCTGTTTGCAGCATTTTGTGACACACTGTACCACTGTACCACTGTTTGTTGTCACCATAGCTTCTCTCTCCTCCTGCCACCAGCTCAGTTCGTTCTGGGCACTTGCTATTAGAAAAGCAGTATTCTCTCTCACATCACAAATTATACTCACATCCAAAAAACTCAATAATTTATTTGCCAAACACTTAAATCATCAATAATTTGGAGTGGAAGTAGAATTAGATTTTAAGTTGGCAAGTGATGGAATCAATTCTGAAATGTTTAAATATTAGTTTACAAATATTGCTTATAGCTTAATAGCATCAGAGATGTAACTTCACACAGAGATTGGCTCTAGACAGTAATTATACACTCAGCCTAATGTTGCAGTTAATGGACATACACATTTCAGTGATAATTGCAATCCCTGAACAGGATAATGTGCCTTTATTAGCAGCTACAAAATAAAGCTCAGCAACAGTCAAGTGAAGAACTGAACTGTGCTTATTATTTATTGTTAGTATTGCCTGATTCATGTTATAAAATTCTAAAATAAAATAGCATGGCACTTAAACCAGTGCTTTAATTGCAACCATGTGAGTAAAGAATATCTCTGTAATGATTCATGCAGGTTTGGTTGTCATGAGCAAGGAGTCCAAAGGTAACGAGTGAGACAGACAAAGGTATAAGTGACAGAACAGCAAATACGCTGCAATTCAGGAGGAAAAAAAGAAAAGGAGGTTTTAAGGACTTAACTGTTTTAAAAATCTTAAATCATTGTAATAGAAGGAGGAAGGCAGGACTATATCATGTAGAAGGTAGGACTATATCATTGGAGAAAAGAGAAAGCAGAATAAAAATTCCGCAAGCAAAGGCAGAATGTGCTGTACAGTGTATGAAGAAAAACATCAATTCACATATAAAACAACCATGTAAAAATGATGGAATTGAGGACATGTAAAAAGAAGAACACTTTACAACTCAACCTAATGAGGAACCCAGTGTTTATGATTCCACAAAGTTCTGAGTGTTCGTCTCTATGTCCTGAGAGTGTGCTTGCTGTACAGAATTTCCTGATAATGGAGAAATTCAATAAAGAAATTTCCAAAAGCAGTTAAAGGACAGACATTGTGATTTAAAGTTTGCTAAAGTTTTGTTACTAAGAACTACTTATTTTGACTTCTGTACTAACACTTACCCTCTATTTAATTCAGCATGGGCTGTTAAGTGAATTTGGAGTTTTCATGGTGGGCACTCCTCAGTGCTTCCCTGCCACCCTGTTTCTGGAAAAGCACAAACCTGCTGCGTCTGATAAACCACAGGCAGTTGTGCTGGGCTGTTCCTTCCTGTACACACCCACGGGGGAAGGCTCTGGGTGCCGCACCAGGAGAGGAATTGTTCAACAGCGGCTGGAGCTTTCCATCAGCTCCAGAGGATCCCAGACCCACCAAAGCCAATCCCGAATTTCTTTTCCTATGGAAACTGCAGAGAGATTGGGTGAGAACAGTGTGGGAGCTATGAAACAGAACAAAAATGAAATTTGGCCCATTGAAGGGAAAAATACTAGTGACAATATTTTTATTCTGAAACAACCATTTTTTGTTCTTCCTAGAATATGCCACAGAAATAAGTTGTATCCAATTCTCCCTGTAATATTTCCTTAACAAACTCTAAATGTTAAACTTAAATGAGAGGCATTTCATGCAATCTGAAATATATTCAGTTCAATTAAAAATAATTGATGCATGGTGAAATAATTCTTCCCAAAGCTGCTGTAAGATCTCAAAAAAATAGAGCTACTTAATAATTTTCATCTCCTACAGGCTAGATAGAAGCATTATTGCATATTAAAATTGGAGTGTGGTTTTCCCAGAGGTAAAAGAAAGTTATTAAAACAACCTATTTATTGTTGATATAACTATCCATTTGTGCTACACAAAAAGTAACAATTTCAGTACATTAAAAGAAAAGCTAATTAAGGCATAATTAGTATTTTCTATGTTTTGATAATTAAGGGTTAGTTGGCTATTTCTTTTCAAATTTCTATTTGAGGTAACCCCAACCATGTCATTAATGAGCAGCTAACACTATTGAATCCCTGATGGCTGAGGAGTTTAGTGACCACTACTACATTACTTTCATTTATCACTGCCTCTTTACGGATAAATTAAAGTAGCCCTGTAGCTATGTTGATCTACTTTATATCAATTTCTTCATCCATATCAGCTGAATATGTATGGCATTAACCTCATTTACTAGTTTGGAAAAGCTGAATTAAAATGAGATCTAATTTCTAGTGCACAGAACAATTTCAAAACTGCCTGCTAATTCCCAGCACCTGTCAGTGTTGGATCTTCACCTCGTAGTAATGAAATAAAACAGTGTATGTATTTTACAGCCAGGAAAGAATAATCATTCATAAGGGTTAAGATATCATTAATCATGGAGATGCCAGGGCCCAGAGCTTTTGCTGAGCCATTCACAGCTCAAGTCCACTTGCAAGGATCCCACTGAGGGCAGTGGGACTGCTGCAGATCTCTGCTCTCGTATTGCACAGGGGAAAAGTGGTCACACGCTGCACAATAGTGTATTTCTCTTTTTTGCTAGGTCATGCTTTGTGTCTGCAGGCAATGTAATCAAAGAGATATACAGGTACTGAAGAAATCTCAGAATAAAAAGCTGAAAGAATGCCCCTTGCAGGTGAGAGGACAAGCCTGTGTTCAGTGCTTAGGTGACACCAGGCTATACGCGTCTGGCTTTCAGCTGCTGCAAACACAATCCAGCAAGAAAGCTACTTTTCCCCTCCCTCCTAAACGCACTGTAGTCTAAATTCTAAACCATTGAGATACTTTTTTATGATAGTGCAGATCTGCCAAGTCTAAAAGCCCAGATTCCCAGACTGTGGGACCGACACCTCTCTGGTGCCTGGCGGCGACTTTATCTCTCCGCGTGTACATGAAGCTGCTCCCCAGACACCCCTCAGCCAGGATTTTCACTCTGCTCTCCCATCTTGGGTCCCCATCACTGCTACTTAAAGGTGGGGCAAAATAAAACCACGGCTTGCTGGAACACCCCACTACCAGGGGTCTTCACTTCCAGAGGGCTCCTCAAGCTGCAGTACCCGGCACGGATTGACCACCCCAGGACTTCTCAGATCTCATTCAGGGCTACCGCTGGCTGCGAAAGATCCCAGCAGGGAACCGGTAACCGCTCACAGTAAAGACCTTGCCTAAATGCATTTTAATAATAAAATTACCGGGCAGAAGAAGCGCTGCCCTCGCACAGGCAGCTCCCCGCCCAGGTGACGGGGCCGTTTCCCGGTGGCCGCGCTCGTCCCGCTCAAGTCCGATCCAACAGCGCCGCGCGCTGGGCTCGGCCCCGCCGGGCCGGGCTCCGCAACAGCGGCGGCGCCGAGCCCGCACCGCCCGCCCCGGGCACACAGCAACCTCCTCAGGAGCGCCTTCCTCCTGCACTGTCCACTAAATGATTCTGTTTTCAATCACAAAATGTTAAACGCCTGCAAGCATTCCCCCAGAAAAGTAAAATGCAATGGAACTTACAATAAAAAGAACTTCCTACCTCTATGCCTGTGATTTCCAAGAACTAGAACTATTTTTCACTTCCAGAATAACTCCTAATGCAGTCTCATGAGAAAAATCTTCAACAAAAGCAATCTCTTTTTTACAATCATTATGACAGTGTATGTGTGGAAACGGAACTGTTACAAGAATCAGAACTCCCGAGTATGGAGTACCTTAAACTTGTTTCAAGTTCATGATTCTAAGTGAACGGAAGAAATTCCAGTAACTACTACCTTCGCTCAGTTGCATTTCCTTTGATACATTAATCGGCAAGACTTACCAGTTTTATTGACCCTTGGCAATATCTAATGGCCAGTTAGGGGCAGTCACAGCCAACCCCTGCCCATCCCACAGGCTGCTGATCCAGCCTGTCCCAGGAGAACCAGGAATAGCTGCACATTGAACTGCTCCAGGGAAGGCTGCAAACCCCTCCTTTTGCTTTTTCTCCCTCTGACGGCAAATGTCTGCTTAGCAGCACTGCTTTTCCAGACAACATTCTTCCTCCTACCCTGCCAGCATCCAAAGCAGCAATACATCATAAAACAGTGACACTATGAAAACTAAGTCATGCCAGCATTAAAACAAAATAGGTACTGATAGACAATTGATAGACCAGTATTAACAGTCCTGTACAGTACCAGAGAGTCCAGTCCAGTATTCAACAGAAATTTAATATGTATATATTCATTCAAAGGTCTGTGTGTTCCAAAGCCAGTCAATCTTGATGCATCATTTTTGTAATGGAATGGTTAAGGCATTAAAAGTGTATTACAGCACCATGGAAGAACTCTCCAAGGTTTTGCTCTCCTTCGTCAGACAGTAAGCCCTAGTGGGCTGGTTAATATGAATGCATTAATTTACCTAGTGACTTCTCTTTTGCTATGATGAGTTTGCTTTTATTACATGCACATGCTTAAGAATATGAGTTAATTATTGAACAAAATTTGTATATTTATATAGAAGACTTGTTCTACATTTCCATTAGACTCTTCACGGTTGTCTAACCATTTTCTGTTTGTCTGTATGCAAGCATATGAGCAAACAGAATCATTACAACATGGCTGAAGCATGCAAAATTTCCAATGCCTATTCTGTAAATAAAACAATCCAAGCAATCCTGAACATTTATATAAATCTGCATTAATTTAGTCATTTGATGTATGTCTGACTTTTCTGCTTCCAAGCTTCTTGCCAGTTTGCAGAGAGCTGCCAGCAGGACCCGTATGTGAGGATTTACAGCTGTGGGGGCAGTGTGCCATCTGCTGCTCTCCAAGCTGCTACAGCAGCACCCAGTGCTGCCTTCTGCTGCCTCTGAGCTGCAGACTGCACACACAGCTCAGCCTGATTGAAAGTGTTTACAAAAGCACCAAAACAGGGAGCTCAGATGCCTTCACACACAGCATTTGTTAGACAAGCTGGCAAATACTGTGCTCCAGACCATGGGAATCTACTGCAGATGAGGGGCTCCTGTACCTGCTCTAGTCCTGCTGGAACACAACAAAAATTTGACTGCAAACTAAAGGATACTGGTAAACAATGTAATCACACCATTGGAAAAAAAAATCACTTTGAAAGTGCATTTGCAATTAACTCTAGGGGTCAAGAGTGGGGCTGGAATTCGGGAACATCCTTTGAATGGTTACATACCAGGAGAGCCTTGAAGAAGTCCTCCTGTCCCAGCCTGGTTCCAGAGGAGCACATGCCAGGGGCAAAAGCAGTGTATGAAATACGATTTATCACAAGTTTGACTCATGTCCACTGATGGGGTGGGGAGCAAAACAGAGACAACGAATCAGCACAAAACTGTTTTCTTAAATTCACCCTACAATGTTTCACCACATCCTTACAGTACAGGTTATTTCTTTCTGTTCCAAGCGCTCTCCAATAAATCAGTTGGAAACATTAGCCAGCATTTTCCTCAGTAAATAACTATTTCACCCTCCCTATACAGTGCAGAGCCAGGCTTGTGATCACTCACAGCACACTGCTGAGCTGGCAAAGGGTCAGCTTGGACATTTTTCCTACTGATAACAAAGCTTAAATAAAAATAATGCACTGCCCATTTTTGCCTGCTGCTCCATACACACACAAATTCTTCCTCCAGCTCTCACTAAGGACAGATATAAAAAGCTTGGGTTACAATCTCCTACCCAACCCCTCAGAGCACACTAGACAGTGATGGGGCCTCTCCAGTTACACCCTCATCAGGCAGGAAAACAGGGGAAACAGAAACTCTCAACATCGGATAAAGCAAAAAGAGTAATTGTAATGGTATAATAAAATAATTTAAGAATAAGTGAATAAAAATAAAAATAATATTATTATAATAAAGAGAAATTACAGATCAGAATGACAACTACTGTTGAGCCACACTGCCTTTGAAGTCTCATCAGTAGGAATTTTGCTCTTGAAAATATCTAGAGCACCAGTACACTTTTATGGGGTATCTCCTGTTCCTTAGCATTAGAGAAGTCCACCAGATTTTAAAAGAACAAGTCAGCTTTGACAACTGAAAGGAACACATTGCTTTAATGGAAAAGTAATTCAGCAAAACTTTCTTTTTAATAATAAGTGAGAAAGTTGATGTACATTTCAAACCTGAAGAGATAAAAATAGTGTGGAGATTGGGACTGTCCACCAGAAAGCAAGGAAGGCATGCTACACAAGTGAAGCCAAACCTCAGTCACTGTCACAATTCTTGCTAAAGATTTGCTTGAGGCTCCAACAGAATTCTTTCTCAAGATCAATTGATCTCATCTGACATTCTCTTTATAGCATCTACATTATGACTGTCCCCTACAGTTAAGGTGAATTAACTGCTGCTTCTTCAAAAATGCATCTTACTTTTCCTTTTCTGTATTTAAAATGCAGAAAAGCCAAGTAATGTGAGAAATACAGTGGAAACCACATAAATGAATAACCGTCAAAAGAAAAGAACTATTAAAAGAATAAATCTTGTGCACCCAGCTGTGAAATATAACACAATATAGCAGAACCCAGCTAAATGTTTGAAATAAAAAATTGAAATGCAAAGTAACCTAAAATTGTTTAATGAACATTGCTGCTAAAATATTAACTCCCTGCATGCCAAAACTCCAAAGCATACATGGTAGGAAGCCTGATTAGATGAACATTTCAGTAAGTGGTTCCCTCCCTCACCATCCAGTAATTTTTCCTCAGCTGAGCTCAAGAGTTTTTATGGGTGAGATATATTGGCAGGTTCATTTCTTCACAGACGGTTTGAGTTCCAATGTTGTGGTTTACAACAAGTATTTACCTTTGAACTGTGCTGAAGCTGGGCTCTCGCATGCTGATCCAAGAACCACAGAATTGCCAGTTCTACTTCTTCATTTTAATACTGGAGTAACTAAGCATCCATCAAAGCAATCATCCAGAAAACTCTTAATGGCACAAACAAACATTTTCAGGAAGAATTCTGAAATGAAAGTATATTGCCACAGCCGATCTCTTCAGGAACCCGTCAGCTATTTTTGTTTACCCAGCTTTAGGGGTCTTCTAAGATGTTGTGACAGCTGCAGCTGGTGTGTGAGCTGCACACTCAGACTGGCCCTAAGGGCCAGCGAGTGGCCTGGTCCAGCGCGTTAGGGAACAGAAGAGAGCACATGCTCGGCTAAGACAACGATGGGCTGGATTCAAACGCAAACGGAGGACTCCAGCCAATCCCTTTGAACCATGAATGCAGTCATTCCATTGGCCAGTCAGCTGGGCGGAGCTAGGACACTGACCAATCACGTGCATACGTGTGGGAAATTCAAACCCCCCCAAAAAGGGACACCCAACCACGACTGTGGCCGCACACACTCGGGCGCTCTTGCCGTGCCTGGATCCAACATCTGAGACAGGATTTCCTCTTGTTTAGATGCTAATTATGCTAATTGGCCATGATTAAACATAAACTTTAACATAATGTCTTTCTAATTACTTTGTCATTTGACGTTTCCTCAGATGTGTGTGTTATACTGTGGTGAATTTTTCTTTTTTGGAGCATCCCTTCCACACTGAAAGAAACAGAAGTCTGAAGTCTGAGAAACAGGGGTCTCAAACTGCAAGTGTAGAAGAGCAGTTTGGGTTCCCTGGACACTGAAGCTCTTGAACTTAGAAACAAATTTACATATGTAACATATAATGCAGGGTCAGCCTCGCTCCCCCTGTTTCTGTCTGTTCTAAAACATCTGAACCAATGATTTTTCTGCCCTAAATCCTTCCCTGGTAAATATTTCCATATTATCAGGATTAAGTTCAAAGAATCAATTTCAGTCTGTGTCAGCCAAGAAAATTTAATTAATTTTTTAAAAGTAGTATTCCTTTATTTAACCTCATGAGTTCTTCTGCTATCTATTCCTTGAAATCTGAATTCCCTAGCAATTCAAAAAATTAATTCTCACTTTTTGTCGGGTCTGGTATATACAGCCACTGGATTAGAAGTCAGTAGCTACTTCATCTGTAAACCTCTATATTAAAACCTTTCACTTTTAATAAAAAAAATAGTGGAAGATTGCTAACACCACAGAGCCCCAAGGTAGATTAGAAAGGCAAGAAACAAAAGAGAAAATGAAAAGCTTTTTCTCCACTTCTAAGTTGCATGTCATTTTTTGTGTGTTAGCTAGTGGATGGAAAAGAACATGATCAAACATGCACAAGGATTAAGAAAGTTTTTGCTATAAGAAATTGGTCATTCACAATAATCCCCACCTCACTGCAAAAGGAAGACTCTAGTATGCACAATTTTAAATCTAGTGCCTTCTTTTTTATTCTGAACTCTAGTCTAAAAATAAGACTAAATTTCCAGTTGTTTACCAGCAGCTCCTCTGCACTTCTTCACCCACAATAATTAAAGGAAGTACTGCAGAAAACGGCAACCAGAACTCACAAGTAATAAAATTTACACTTGTGGAACACACAAATGAAAGCCCTTTACCCCCTCCTGCCAAGGTTCTGGAGAGATTACAGACTTAATTACCCCAAAACGTTACAGAGAGGATGAGGGAACTGGTCAAGAAGAAAAACAACCTTGAAGGAAAAAACCTTGGCCTGATTTGACAGTGCTGCCTTACCACAAGAATTTGTCTTTCTTCTTGGTTTCTGCTAGTTCAATAAAATAATTCTTTTAGCAAATACTGAGATGGTAGGGCCCAGCAAAACTGAGGTACAATTAAATTAAGAAAAACATTAAAAAACAAGACAAGTTCAGAATTTACACAGTCCAAACTTTATGGCAAGACATAGAGAGATGGCAGAGAGACGGCAAGACCGCAAGAGAGACGTGGAAGACAGAAGTCTGGAATTTTTGTCTTTGAACCTTTTTTGGTCACTGGAGCTTAATTGGGTACCATGTCATTCATTTAAGCACAGAATTCATCAAGTCAGAAAAAATTAAGAGGAATTATGTGAGCAATTTAGATTCAATAATGAAAAGCCTCACCTCCTTCAAAAGAGCACACAAACACCGGTGTGTCCTTCAGAGAGGTGTCATGAAATGAGGCAGCTCTTTTACAAGGCTTTGCTGAAGGTCTTGAATAATCATCCTAAGAAAAGCAAGGACTGAACAATGTTCCTTCCATGCTAAAACTAGACGGATATTTGGCAGAATAATCATTTGACACCAGAAATGAAAAGTATGGCCCAGCACTAAATGCAGGTCTCAACAAGTTCCTGACTTGCCTAATTTTTTTCCTTCAAGGTTGTTCCTCTTTCTGGATGGACAGGGCTGAGCACTTCCTTAGGTTAAGATGTAGGCAAGAGAAACTCACGAGCAGGAATACAATTGGTTCATTTTTCTTGATGAGCTCTGGTGACTGTGATGACAGAACTGATGTGTGTGGTACTGGACGAGTGCCTGCACTAAGAGTTTCCTGTGTCTATATGTATTTTTGTCAGAGAAGAAAGGTGTTTTAATCCCTTCATGGCTAAGAAATATTTCTCATGAAAGGCTTTACCAGCATCCTTTGCAGAAGGAAAAAACATGCTTACCAGATCCATTTCCTGAGTCAGTTCTGTGGGAACCATTCCTGTTACACAAAGGTCCACAATGCCCTATGGGGGAAAAAGACAGGACTGCTCAAACATCAGGCTTTGTAGTCACCATTTTCCAGAATAACTATAAACAGATTGTATTCAATATTTTCCAGCATTTCTAGAATGAAGAGGAATTGTTAGGCTGAGACTTTCTAAGATGTTTAGAAGGCTTTCATGCCAAATTCTATCAACATTAATGGAACTAGACCTTCACATTCCCTAATTATCTCTGAAAAAACCCTCTCATCATAAATTTTAAGAATTGTCTGATAACAAAAATCTGTCTGAAAACAGACTCCAAGGAATTGGAATCTAGAAAATCACTCCTACACTTTTCTCAGAGATCTCAGACGTTCAGTATTCTAGCACTTGAAAGGCAAGCTGCATGAAATTCAAACCATTAGAAAAAGTTAAGCTGTTCACAGATGAAAAAGATCAGAGGGCACTCTCAAAAATACATGCTACCTATCCAAAAAATCCATTCTCTTCCCTCCACAGTAGTTTAAAAAGCATTGGTTTGAACGGAATGATACATTTTACTTTTGAGAACTTGCCTAAAAAGCAATGCAGGGGGTGTTCAATATTCCATGTGAGCATACAAGTTCATCATCAGGGCTTAAGATCCTTGGAACATTTTAAAATCAGATACAATGCAGAATTGTGCAATTAATTAACAACATTTAACTGTCTTCATTCAGCTATGCCAAAGTTTTTACAGAACAATTAAATCTGCTCCTTGTTGAAACAACTAAAACCAGCTGCCTCAGAATCAATTAGGCCTTGCCATTTAATCTGGGGAAGATCTCTGTGTACTTTAACAGCTGCTGTTTGCAGCCTCAGCTCCCCTGGTATCCAAAATACCAAGTCATACTTGTCAATATTTTCCTGCTATTTGCTGCAATCACACTCCTTTTTACAACTCTGAAGATCACACAGAGTTCAACTAATGAAAAATCTGGCTATTTACCAAGGAACCTGACTTTTCCCAGTCCTCTGTTTTGTACTGTCACTTGCACCAAAGCATGTAAGGAGAGATAATTTAGGGGAGCTCTCAGGCAAAAGTTACATTGCTGCCCTATCTGTCTTTTACCTTTCATATTCTGTGAACATTGGAATGTTCCTTAGATCACACAAACATGCAAAAAAGGAAAATGCACCCTTCCCTTCACTCGGTGTGAAACGCTGTGTGCTGAATTATGAAGGCAGCTGGGAAAAGAACTGCAGACCTGGCTGCTAATCCCTTTCCCAATATTAAATCACACTCAAATTAACACTGGAGGATCCTCAATCCAGAATGTTAATGTATATGTATTTGAAACTACCATATTGCTAATTATTACATATATTAGTATTGTTTAGGGATTATTTCTTCTGTTTTTATACAAAATTTAATTCACTATAACCATGGTTTAATTTTCTTTTCTGCAGAAATTCTTAATTTAACTAAAGAAATGTCTTATGAAGCTATATTTTGTATTTAAAACACTGTTTTTAATGAGCTGCACTGAAGAGTCACACTGCAATCATTTCAATAATAAATGCAAACTTCAATTACAGTACATTCATAAAAATAACTGCAAAATCGTGGAGAAGTGTACTTGAGTTCATTTTTAATAAACAGATTATTGCAACTTATCTTTTATTGGACATTCCCAAAGTAATTCAAAAAGTACATTAACTGGAACAGTATTACAAACAAAGTAAGACTGAAAAGCAAATGAGAACCTCACTGGCAAGAAAAAAACCTGCTAACTTTGCACTTCCTTGCTGAGTTACCAGGATCACCAACACATACACTCATAATGGATCGGGCTGCAAGTAAATTGCCAAGTAGCTTGAATTTTCCCATTGTTTTTTCTCATCAGAAGTGGAGAAAAGCTAAACCTTCACACAGACATGTATCAGAAATGTGTTTCTACAGGAGCTGAAGAAAAATGAAGGCATTAAGCACAATGGCTTGACAACAAGGGCTGCTATTTTTCAACCACACTATAAAGTAGCGCTCTGAAAAAGAAAACCAAGAAAAAGCCATGACAGCACTATGAACTCTGTGAGGCATCAAACCCAACAACCTCACACAGGCAGAAAACCACCCTGGTCCTTCCCTATGGGACAATCTGTTTCAAGCAATGCACTTCACCCTTTTCCCACCCCAGTATGAAACCAAGGAACATGACATGCCAATAACTATAAATTAAGAGGTCCAAACAAAAAAAACAAAAAAATGGCAGAAGCGGACAATTGTTTCTTACCACCAAACCTTTTTTTTTTTTCTACATGAGCAATAATGTCTTTGAAGATGAGCTGATTTTTCAGTACATCAAGTCATACTAATTTTGTAATTTTAGAAATGACATGAATAAGAACTTGACGACAAAAAGAACCAGTTTGGGTTGAGAAGCGACATAGTTCAGAATGTAACTTCCTGCAATGAAACATTTTAAGATTAGCAACACAAGTTTTCTGTAAAGAATATGAGCTTACCAGTTTAATAGAAACTTAAGCCATGGATTTTTTTTAAAGAATTCCTATGATTAGCACAATAATTAACATTAAATCATTAAATAGAGGTAAATATTTAGCAACACAAAGTACATTACATACACAGTCATTATTTTAGGACACATGACAGTAGTTTTTGAATTCATAGAACACCAGCATGTAAAACAGTAATAATTCATTCTGGTCCCATACAGTGGGCACTAATTATTTCACTCTGGAACAGCAGCTCTCACAGCCAGCTGTATTCAAGATTTTACAGGCAAGAGTCCCTATGAATTTTCTCAATTCAGTCTTCATCTTCCCACCAGGTACTGGACTTTGCAGTGGTAGAAATTCTGCTCTAATTAACTTCAGACACCTCCTTTGCTCAAACCCTAATCAACAGCTGAAATGTGATTCCTAAGAAAACAATTGTGTCAACAGAGATGGTCCAGCAGTCAAACAGATGCTGTCTGCTTTAACTGATTTGGGAGTAGAAATAGACTTGAACAAGAAGTGGCATTTTTGATCACAAAGAACAGGAACTTTTTCCAAGAAACAGATTTACATCCTAAGGGAAAACATTAGATACTATTTCCCTCCCCCACACACTTGTAATATTCTCATAACATTCAAGAATAAGCTGAAAAAAATTCTGTGGGTAGTTCTAGTCCCACCTCTCCAGCTACCTGAAGTCCCAGACATCTCTCCTAGCAGCTTGTCAAAGATCCAAGTACCAGAAATGTTGGAGGCCCAGCTCTGCAGCAGCCCACCAAGCAGGTAGCCATGGAGCCAAGCAAACTGGCAGGAAACCAGGGAGGTTCCTAATCGAAACTTTGCTGGCACAGAAAAATTCCCACAAATGTTTTGATTTTAAACACTTGCTGACTGAAAACACTCTATTAATATAAAGTTCAACCAGCTCTACCCAAGAGCAACTTGAAAGGCATAACTCCCGAACTGTCATACTAGAGGTGGAAAGAAATTAAGTTTAGTAGTCCTTTTACGTGCCCTGCCTTGTACTCAAGCATTCAAAAAAATACCAAAAATGACCTCTCTCACGCTGCCAGAGCCTTGCTGCCAGCAGTGGAGCAAAGCCACAAGGGATGCCAGGCACATGCCTGACACCTCAGTGGGGATCTCCCGAAGCCCTTTCCCACCCCTGCTTCCTTTCCCCGAAGTTCGAGGCCGTTTCAGTGGCTGATGCTCCTCTCGGACAGGTTCTTCAGCGTCTGGTTTTCGGGGAAGAAGTGGCGCAGGAGCCCAGCACTGCCTTCAGGGAGCAGCGGCACGGAGGAGCAGGTGCGGCTGCTTCCCCCCGGCGTGGAGCCGCCGTGGTCCCAGCCGGGAGCAGAGCGCTGGGAGCAGGGCGATGGGAGCAGGGCGATGGGAGCACGGGAGCGCCGTCGGTCCCTGCCCCGCGCGGCATCCCGGCCCCACGAGAGTCCCGGTCCCGCAGCACAGCCGAGGCTGCCGGCTCGGCTCCGCTGGCCCCAGCCCCGCCGCAGCTGCTCGGGCAGGGCGGCTCTCGGGCACTTTCGGCTCCTCTGCCCGGTCGGCCCCGCGCATCCCGCGGCCCCCGCCCCGGACGGTCTGAGTGCAGCACCGCGGACCTCAGCACCGCCCTCCCTCCTCCCCCCGAGCTCCGGACCGTCCCCACGGAGGGCCCCGCACCGCCCGGCGCGCTCCAGCGACCAGCCCAGGTCCCGCCGGGCGCACCAACCTGGACGCGCGGCGCATCCTTCCGAGCCGCGCATCATTCCGAGCCGCGCATCATTCCGAGCCGCGCATCCTTCCGAGCGGGCGGGCCCTGCGGGGGCAGCGGCAGAGCCGGGGCCGGCCGGGGGTGCGGAGTTTGCGGGCCGGAGGCGGTGCGGGGGCGGTGGGGACACGAGCGGACACGGGCGGTGCCAGCTCCCCCCGGGCCAGCGCGGCTGGAGCCTCGCGATTATAAAGGGCCTGAGGAGATGATGTTTCCCTGGTGCTTTATTGACCACATTGCAAAGATTCCCATGTGAAGCGCAGTAGCCGCAAAGAAGGGGTCCACACCGGTGGAACGTTTCTGGAAGTGGAAATTGCTTTAGACCTGGAAGGAAAACATGAACTGGGTGTATTTGCTGGATTCATCTTCAGCAGTGAGGTCGAAAAACCATTATTATGACAATTTAATCAGGATAGGAAGAGTGGTTTGTTTGTACATGAGCTATCTCAGGTGAATCACTGAACCATATGCTTTTATACAAAAAACCCTTCATTAACTGTCTGAAGCAAAATTATGGAAATGGGGCTAATAAATAAATACATAAATAAATAGTACAAGAGCAGAGTCTATGGATAGCATATGTACTTAAGTGTGAGTGAGAGCTGGGCTTCCTGCAGGATGATCCAATTTCCAGCTTGTCTGGAGTGTGTTTGTTCCTGGCCAGAAATGTTTGTCCCCCTGGTGTGGGTCTCCTGCCTGAAGTGATGGCTGAGCAAGGACAGAAGGGAGAGCACAAAGCTATTCCACAGGGCAGGAAGGGAGCCCATGCTGTGTTCAACTGCACAGGGCAGCCCTGGCTCATGCTTTAACCATCACTTGAATCATTTGAATCTCTGGAACACAGACAATTGCCTTTCTGCATCCAATTTCTGTCAGCTCTATCCTGATTATTTTAAGGGGAAAAAAGTTGCTCCAGCTAAAGAATTAATGGATTCCTAGACTAATAGCTGACACAACTTGAACACAGCAAGTACTAATATTAGATTTTGAAAGTACCCCAGCCTATGTCAGGGTCTTGCCCAAAGGACCTTCTGCATCAAGCAGTGGAATTTCTTTACAACTTCTGTACAATTCCTTTGCCTTCACAAGGGAGGGGGAAATGACACAGTGAAGATGCTTGTGTGACAGGAGGAAGCTGTGCCGTGAAGTTCAGACGTTCATGTCACAAAGTCTAACGGTCATCTGTGAAAGCTCAATTAAAGAAAGCTTTAGGTCTGCCTTGCAAAATACAGTACCAGGACTAATACACCATTTTCAGCTCAAGCCTGGCTCATTTCCCAGTGGGTGGAATAAATCTCCCTTCTTGAACTTGCTGTTCCTTTGGGTTACATTAACAGATCTGTTGCTACAGGCAATACATTTACAATGAGATCCATTCCAGTCTACTGCTTAGAGAGGACTGAATCTTCTCCGTGCTTTTTTTAATTTAATAATAAATTGCTCGATTAAAACATATACACAAAACCAGCTGGTTTTGTCCCCTCCTATAATAAAAGAAACTAGGAATTTTTCAAGGTACCAGTGTTCCTTTTTTTTTCTTTTGCATCACACTGATATTTTTCATAAAATGCAGTTTTCTTACTGAAAGGAATGGCTGATAATTTACAAGAACTTATAAATTATATATAAAAATACATGGAGACAGAAATGCAATGTATTTAATTTAGAATTCTTTGTTTCTGGGACTGTTAGCTTAAATAGACATACTCAATCAGGACAAACACTTGCAGGTATTTGCTAGAGTTCTGCTGCACATTTTCTCATTCAAAAATTCTTTCTGTTTTTCAGTTTCCATTAACAACATCAAAAGGCCCTCAAGAATTCCAATTTCTTTTGATGGCTAATGATTTCAAGATTATTTTCTGTGCCATGTACTATATTATACCAATCTATATTGCCACCATTTAGTGATTACTTTAGTAATCTTGTTCATTAATTTGCAATGGAGATCACAACTGATCTTGAGGATATGTCTGCATATTAAATAGTTCCATAAAAAGTAATCAGTAATTTCTATCAGATAATTTTAAGTTAATATATAGTGGATAAGCAAAAAAAAAGTTATTAACATATCACTAAGAAGACAAGGAAGAGTCCATAAAAGCAAAATCAGTAGTTAAATATGAAGCCACTTCCTATTTCTAATTAAAACTAATTAATCTTTTTCAATAACACAATGACACACTTTCTTCTCATAAGCTGACGATACACCATGAAACCTGAAATGAGATAAATTATTCTTTGGTTGTTTGCTGGACAGAGGTCAATAATACCTCAGGGCAAACACCATCTATAGCAAATTTCTCAAAGAATTTTAATTTGAAAATAAAAATCTTTCTGATAGCAAAAATAGGCACAACTAACACATTAAAAGAAGAATTTGTGAGGCATTGTATATGCATTAAAAATCCACACAGTGTGTCTGTACAGTGCCCTCAAAGGCTCCCTGTCACCGTGAATGCAGCTGGTGGCAGCTCTGTGTGTGCAGGGATCACTGCACGGGCTGTGCCTCGGCTCAAGGAGCCTGCTCATGCCAAGGCTTTCCCTGCAAGTGCCTGAGCTGCCTTAGTCCTGAATGTGTTCCGTAATTTACTGCTGTTCATCTGCCCTCAGCCAGTGGGACCCAGAGGTGTAAGAGCAGGGTTGGCCTTTTCCATTAGCTATTAACCCAGAGGTAATGGCTAATGGAATCTCAGAATTAATGGGTAATTAGTTACTAAAAGCAATTGGAGAAATTTCTCAGGGTGCACACTCAGCCCTTGGAAGTGCTGTGCTTTTGACTCCAACTCCTTTGCTGGCTGGCTCATGGGTCAGTTGGAACAATGTTCATGTGTTCTGGTGGTTTGCTGGTCTTTCAGCAGCCTGGCAATGCTGATGGCTCAGGGATATGGGTAACTTGTTCACAGCCCCAGACAAAGCACAGATGCCGGCTCCAGAGTACAATCCCTTTGTGCTTGAAGGGCATGCATCAGTCACAGAGCAGCTGCCGCCTTTAAACTGCAGGAATGCCCACCAACCAGCATCCTGTTCAGGGGGAAGATCATGATCCCAAACCTGAACTGCTCTGAGGGTGCTGGGAGGGAGCCGTTGCTGTGGGCAGCATTGCAGGAGCTGTCACAAGAAGGACACCAAAAGTGTGCTCAGAGGTTTGAATGCACAAGGAATCTTTTCTGGCTGTGTTTGAGTATTGACTGTAGAACAGTACCTACTGCCTTTAGACCTGATTGCTTCACATATCTATTAACAGCAAACAAAAACATCCCCCAAAAGACAGATAATTCACCTTTTATGAGACAAAAAAATTTCATATGAGAAGGAAAATCCTGCTGAAACTTATGAGAAAACATGAACTAAGGAAATTAAAGACTGTTTTGCAACCTCCATACTTACTTAGGCTTGTTGCCATGTGAACAATCTCTTAATATTTCTTAGTACTTTACAGAAAAAAAGAAAATTGATAGAAAATAAAAATTTTGTTTAACTATTGACATTTTTGCTCAACAAATTAGAATGTGTGAAAGAAATTACATGATAATTTAAAAAATAATATAAAATTGCATCCCTCTTGCATACTTAGTAGAAGCATTTTATTTAATAGTCTAAATATATTGGTGTTACAACTGTTCTTACTTCTGGTGAGTAGCATGATACACTTCATTCAAAGCTACATTTCAGGAAGGTGGATACACAAGTAAGTATGTGTGTTATCAGAGGAGCCATTTACAGAACAGAGACTACTGTGAAATGCAACAGTGTGAAAGGATTTGGACAAGAGATGTATAAAAATTATTTTTCAGAATTGTTTTCATTATCATAGTTCCCGGATTCATATTCTTCATCATCTTCCTCGTCAGAATTGTCATAGTACTCCTCGTATTCAACACTGTAGCTTGCACTTCTACTGCCAGCAGTAAATGCAAATGCAGGAGATGGGCCTGCAAGATGAAATTGAATCCAGATTAAATTAGATGAAGATGGGAACACAGAGGAAGGCCTGGGTTTGGATTTGTACAGCAAGCCCAGATTTTCTGAATCCTTTTTATCTATTAAAAGGACAGGGGTTTTAGCCAATAGCTTGACCTCATACCACTGAAAGTCATGAACAAATTCTATATAGAATCATGGAATCCCAGAATAGATTGGTTTGAAATGGATCTTAGACCTCATCTTGTTCTATTCCCTGCCATGGGCAGGGACACTTCCTCTATCCCAAGTTGCTCCAAGTCCCATCCAACCTGGCCTTGGACACTTCAGGGATGGGGCAGCCACAGCTCCTTTGAAAACCCTGCGTCAATACTTCACCATGTTCTGAGTAAAGAATTTCTTTCTAACACCTAATCTAAATCTCTCCTATTTTAGTTTGAAACTATTCTGCCTTGTCCAACCACTATCTGCCTGTATAAAAAGTCCCTCTCCCTCCTTCTAGTGCTCCCCCTTTAGGGATTGGAAAGGCACTGGGATCTCCCAAGAGCCTTCTCTTCCCCAGGCTTAACACCAGCAGCTTGCTCAGCCTGTCTCTAGAGCAGAGGTGCTCCAGCACTTGGAGCATCTCCGTGGCCTCCTTTGGACCCACTCAAACAGGTCCATGTCTTTGCTGTGCTGAGGACATGTTGAAAATGCATTCAATTCCTAATACTAGTAAACTGTGCTATCAGCCTTCTGCAGCTCATGTGCATCTGCAAATATTCCCAGAGAAAATAAAGCTTTGAAAGTCACTTACAGAAACTGGACAAGTGACAAACTTCCCTAGACCAGGAGATAAATATGACAATGCATCTTTATCCTGAATTTGCCAGGAAAAACAATTCTCTATGGAGGAGGGCTGGGCCCAAAGCAAATCAATAGCAAGCTATTTCTTACATCTTTTGAACCACTCTCATTAAGGAACAACTGTTTTCTTCCTAATTTTATGAAAAATAAACAGCTAAGCAAACCTGCCATGATTGAAAGACTACCTCAGTTACCCCAGCTGTTGTTCTGGGTCCTGCTAACATCAAAGGACTTCTCTGGGGTAAGGACAGTGGAATAATGTGTCTCAGCTGTATGGCTCCTATCCACAGCTTTCTGTTTTCTGGAACTGGTATAATTTGTAGCAACATATAACAATATAATCCATTAGGGGATAAAGTAAAATAAAAGCACAGAGAAGAGTGAAAATATGGTCAGTTTTGGGTAACTTCTCCTATGCTTCATTTTCATTCCAACAACCCCATCCTTTGCATCCTGCTTGTATGCACTTTTATATCTTTTACATCCAAATTTAAAAAAATTACCATCAATGACTTTCAATCTTGCAGAGGCATATGTTGCACCATGCTTATTTTTGGTGTGGCAGATATAAATGCCTTCATCTGATTTTTTGAGGCCTTGAATCTGCAGCCAGCCTGTCACACCATACTTCTGAGGCCCACCTCTTGCCTTTGAGAAGAAGAGAAATGGTTGAAATTAAGTAGCTAGGAGACACCATGATGTTTCTCAAAATAATTGTGGATAGATTAAATATCATTACAAATTTTGCTTTCTTTTTTTTTAAATGCCATCATGCTTTGATTCTGCTTATTCTTGCTGAATTGTGTTTTACCTTCTTGCTGCTCTGCACCTCTGAGTTCATGCATTCCCATCTCTTCTCTTTCACCTTCACTCCCCTTCACAGTGCTCACATTCCTGCTCCCCTTCACTCTTCCCCGTGCTCCTCCTGTCCCTTGTCCCAGCACCACTTGCTGCTTCTTCAAAGTATTCCACCTATGCTCAAGCTCAGGATGAGATGGGCAGTGAGTCTGGGGGAATTGTTAGGGCCAAGGGGACCCTTTGTTAGGGCCAAGGGGGCCTGACCAAGCTGACACTCAGCAGCCAGGGTTTCTGGGTTGGCACGACATTCCATGGGCACTTTCACACTTCAGGACAGTTTCAGCTGGTTTCGAGTAAAGCCTCCTAAAGAGACATAAGTGGTACCCTGGCTGTTCCTTCTGCTGGGACTGCCAAAGCACTGACAGAAAGCATCATTGTTTGCATAGTCACAGGGCCCCTACTGGGAATCTATTTATTGCAACAGCATTGTGTTTTGTGGGAGGAATTCACAGATTAACCACCCTGCTCCTGTTCCCAAACTGTAAAAGGTAAATTGAAGTTTTACCTGAACAGAGACGTGGGTGTCATCTCCTGGCAGAAACATTTTATTCCCCTTTTTTTTCCATTCAAGCTGTGGCATAGGATAGGCTGACACCTCACAGCCAAAAATGACATCATTGCCAGTGTAATTCTGGGCATCCTGAGGCGGCATAGAAATAACAGGAGCTGCAAAGAGCCAACAGGGTGCTTTAGGAGACAGTACACAAAGAACACAAACAAAAGGTTTGTTAACATTAATCCCTGCTTCACAGGCTACCATCAGATTGTGTTTACCTTTTGGGTCTCACACACCGTGAAGAGACACATGATTCCAAGCACCTTTTAAAGTTCAGAAAACCATGTGTCTGTGCTTTCTAAAAACGCTTATTCAGGTCAGTTTTCCCTCTTGCAGAGGATAGTGGAACCCGAGCTGAAATTGAGGGTTTATTTTGCCCCATGAGCTGTCATTGTGGCCCAGGCTCGCCCCCCCAACACAGCCGCCAGTGCCTGACCTGGGCTTCAGAGGAAACCGCAGGAAATTGGCAGCACATCAGTCACAGAGAGATTTTATTGTATGACAGCTCTGAATGAGTCACATTTTGGTTAGCTGAAAGCCAAAACACTGCTATTGCTGGCGTTTTCTGAGTACATCATTGCTTGAAGCTGCTAAACATTGTCAAGCACCGTGGAAGTCACAAGTTACAACAGCATTAATTTTACATTTATCCTCAATTGCTATTGATGTCATCCAATATTGGTGTTAGGAATGAAAAGGATTGAAATTCAATTATTTCTGTAAGGTTTCATGTTATGCTTATTATACTTGTTACATTTCCACTTGTTTCCTCATGTTCTCGCACTGTCAGCCCCTCCGGCGTTTATTGATTGCCTCGGCATTCTCCTTTTTCCCTTTCCCGAAGCAAAAGCTGCCGGCAGCCGCGAGAGGGAGCCAGCCCGGGGCTCGGAGGCACCGGAACCATCCCCGGGGCTCCCACCCCGGACCGCGGGCACATCCATCCCTCTGCGAGCCTCTGCTCCTCTCCCGTCCCAGCCGGGCATGAGGGTGTCCGGCGCCAGAGACAAAACAGTGGATTTGCTGTTAGCAGAGATTTCCTGGGTTGGAGATCTTTGCTTTTTCCCCCCCGATCTATTAGTCGACAACAAGAAATGTTTTGCCTTCTAAAACCTATTTCCAGAGCAGTGCTCAAAAAGGAATGCATTTTCTGGGTGATTTGACTTGTATTGAATTTTTTTTTTCCCACACATCCCAGATGCTTGGAAATAGAAACTTCAAGCAAATAATTAATATATTTTTACTTGCAATATTTGAATCAATACCTAGGTGCAGCATTTATTCTTCAGCATTTGAAACTGTAACAGCCTGTTCCATGTTCTCAACAATTTATAACAACAATTTCAACAATTTATAACACAGTTGTCAGTTTTTAAGGACTAGTGTGTGTGCAGAAAATATTAAATGCATCCTGATTAAAATTAATTGTAAACAAATTATACAGAAAGTGATAAATTTTCCCATTTATAAATGCCGCATTAAACACTCTTTAAAAGTAAGGTTTTTCAAACTAGTTAACTTAAATCTTAGATGCTTGTTCTTTCATGAGAGCTGTATATTCAGAATCTATTATTTCAAAAATCTTTGTTCATTAACTGAATATCTTGGATGAGTTTGTTTTTTTTTTTTTGCCTATGAACTGATCACAGAGGGTCTGATATTAAATATACTTTTAAATCTTAGAATTAATTGAAACTCCATGCACTGTAGTTAAGCCTAAAATGTACAAAAGAAACCAAAAGTCTACATTGACTCACAGGAATTTTTTAAATTGTTCCCACACAGAGACAGTGTAAAAAACTTTTCAAATAGGCAGATATTGCCTAGTGAGTGTTTTTGTTGTGCTGCTAACTCAGGTGTCCTGTGGGTCCCCTGCCAGCACTGAGGTGTGGCCAAGGACTGGGTCCTGCCCATGTCACTGTCCCCAGCCGTGGCTCAGCCACCCACGGGAACACATCTGAAGTCTGGAGTACACAAAGGTCTGAATGACAAATCCACATTACAGCTGTCCAGTACTGCCTACCATGCACTAGGATAATTCCACACTAGGAATACTCCTCTTTCCATTAACTGTGAGGAGAATACAGCAGAGAGATGGGAAATGCCTGGGCTTGGTCCCAGTCCTGCAGCTGTGTCCAGGGCTGATCAGGACTGGCATCACCTGAGACCCAGCTCACAGCAAGCAGCAGTTCTGATATAACCAAACTGCCCTTTCTGAATGTCAACACACAACCAGTACTTTCACTGTCCACCCAAACTTCAGAAATAAAATACTACAACCTCGCAATATCATTTTGCTGTGTTTTATGGAAGAAAATTAAAGTAACGTTCTACAATTTAAACAGAAGTTTATAAACTTTATTTTTGAGTGTTTCAGGTTTTGTGTTCAGACAAATTCTCACATGACATGTGTGCCTATTTTGTTTGCATAACTGATTAGAAACAAAGCTGTACTCTTATGACAATGTGTCATTTTGATTCCTGGAGTCGATAATTTTTTGTTGATAGATAAGAAAAGTGTTCTGGTGTCCTGGTGTCCAGAGCTGAATGGGCAGGAGCTGCTTTCCTTTTACAGTCCCAGTCAGTCCTTAATTATCTCTCTGTTAGAGAAGATGTAAACCAGAAGCCAGGAAAAGTCAAAATGTTTTACCTTTCACAATCAACCTGACATCACTCCAGACCAATTAATTACATAATTAATAGGATTTTTTCATATAGTATATTATTAATTTTTGATAATATATATCTGATTAGATGGAAATGGCATAAATTTTTGTGGCTTGTTTTTACTCCAAAATTTACATTTAAAATAAATCATGTGACAAAGTTAAATATAAAGAGAATCATTACTATATTGTTCTGTTAGTTCATTAAACTATCAATGAGAAATATTTGAATGTGAATGGGGATGGTTTAAGTGTGGAGAATCTGTATATAATCAATGTACTTAGAAACTTTGGTAAATTATTAGATAAACTGATCAAAACTACTTTTCAGGAAAAAAAGGAAGTTTTTCATGTTTCTTTAGCGAGCTAGGCCTTTTTCTTCTCCTTTTTCTGGCAAGAGAAGAAAGATGAAAGGCTGTAGTCCTCTGATGAAAGGAGTTTATTGTTATTTATTTATTCATTGGTTGCTGTATACAATTAGTCCATTTGGCATCAAGAGGAAACAGCAGATGTTTTGAAGGAGAGAAAAACAAAACAAAGTACTTTGAGCTGAGTGAAGGTTATATTTATAGCTTGGTACCAAAACCCCACAGCGCTCAGTGTTTTTTTCGCATGCAAATCGGCGTCAGGACAGCCCGTGTGCAGCTGGGCTGCCAGAGCCGCTCTCAGAGCCGGGTTCCCGCTGCCTCTTGTCACCAGCTGCCCTCGGAGCGGCCGGGCCGGAGCGCGGTGCCCCCCGGGCCGGGGCTGGGCTGGGGCTCCCGGGACAGCCGCGCCCATGGGGCCTCTCCGAGCCCCTCCGAGCCCGCTGCAGCCCCTCCGAGCCCCGGACTCCGGCCGGGCTCTAAAGCTTCCGAGCCAGCGCGGGGAGCGGCAGCTCGGGGACAGGAAAAAGGCATTTGTGACCCCGATCGCTGCCAGCCCAGAACCTGCCCAGCGCGGGCACGCCGCAGCTGGGCGCTTTCCTCCGCCACAGCCTCTTTAACTAAACTGCGCAGCAGTGACACGGCTGTGAACTTTGCGCAGGCTTCTGAGCAATTCAAAAAGCTGAGCGGTGAGGATAATTCTCTGTATTCCTGGAGCGAGGCTCCAGCTTTTCTGGGGAGCCGAAGAAGCAGTGGGAAAGCGCTGGGCGTGATGTCTGCATGCACAGCACAGCCGCAAAGATCCTTCTCCAGCTGGAGGAGCAGCAGCGCGATGCGCCTCGGGGGCGACTGGGGGCTGCTGGATGACACCAGCAATTAAAAGCGGCAGTACTTCCAAATTAAAAAATCTCTTGTACCCGGCCATTTCTGTTAAATTAATTAGAGGGACCACTGCTTTAAGCCTGTGTGCCTGAGCAGCTACCGCTGCCGCAGCTACTGGCACTCGCTAAGGGAGGGGCACTTCTGGCCGAAACCTTGCTGGAGGGGTTATGCCACAAGAACTACTGCTACCGAGTCCCAAACAAAGATTCCGTCCCAACCGAACAGACTTTCAGTTGTACTGCAGGCTGGCATGCATGTCCCTTTCCAGACAAGCCTCGTTTCCCAGCTTAATACCCTGATAGCAAATAAAGGATTCTCTAATGGATCCTTCTCTCGCAGCTAGAGAAAGTGGAAGGAAGCCTGATATTAACTGTTCATCACTTTTTCTAAGTGGTCAATATCCTTTGTTCATTCAATATAAAACCACAACATACAGTCTAAGACTGCTAGAGAAGAGCAGGTGAAATATACCCGAGTTATTCCCAGTCCTTTGCCAGAGCTGCAATTTCAGATTCCCGGAGCTGTGACCTACAGACCTCTTCTACTTAATTTGAGAAAATATTTTATTAACTTAAAAACTCACAGTAGTTTCTCATTTAGAAACAAACAAAACCTTCACATTTTCATTTTATAGTCATGTCCTAAGTGATAGATGGCCAGGAGTAAGGACTTGTAGAAATGCAAAGAAAGGTAAAGCATATGAGCAGGGAGCAGGAGTCCCCTGTACGCCCACTTAAGAATCCTTCCAACAATTATCAGAGACAACTGTGCACTTTAAGAGTCCTTTAGGGAAGTTGTTTCAGTTTGATTTTGTTCTACTATTTGGATCTTTCTTTCATGGCTTAGCTAGATTTTATGATGATTCTGAATTGGACTATTTTGACCTTTTTGGTAAAAAACCCAGAGCTGTTATTTAAACCTATCTTCTTCTATTGCCCCTTCTTCACTGCTTACTGTGTATCTTCATAGGTGGATACACACATGCACACAAGTACCTGTGTGTGTATATGTATGCACAGGATATATATATATATAGATATAGATAGATAGATAGATAGATAGATAGATAGATAGATAGATAGATAGATAGATAGATAGATAGATAGATAGATAGATAGATGATAGACAGATAGAAAAAATGAGATCTGCATTACTATCACCACTTTAAAATTAAGTCAGTCCTGTTATAATAACAATCATTTGCCTATTCCTCCCAGACTATCATAGCTGTTTACTGATTCCCAACTCCACACACAACTTCTGTAGGAAAAAAATCATACTCTGATTATAGTAATCATACTCTGATTATTCAGAACAGACCCAGGTTGTAGATTGATGCCTTTTTAGCTACCATGAGATTTAATCCAGTAGTCTAATATAGAGATTTATAATAGACAAGATAAAGTACCACACATTTTTAACACAAAGTAGCATTATAACAGAATAATGATAATTGTAACAAAAACACAGTATTAGTTTAACGAAGTTGGGCTAGAGTAGCTAGTAACTCATCTGAAGATAGGCATCAGATCTTTTTTCAGTTTGGAAGTGCCTCTGTACACATTACCTGATTCACATGGCCCTTTATGTTTCATGCTGATGTTTCTTTTCCCAGCGTAAGCCTTGTTGAACTGACAGATGTTTTCGTAGGTTTTCCCATCAGGTCCACAGATGCTTTCTTGAGATTTGCACACACACTGGGGTTCAGGGACTTCCCCAAACCTTGCTTCATCAGCATCCAACCTGCACTCGAGGTGATCCCCACACTGCCCATAAAAATGATTGCCCTGGTCCAAGTCGCAGATCTGACCTTCCACGTTCCCACATTCCAGGCAGCAGCCGCAGCGATCCAGCACAGCCCCGGCTGGACAGTCCTTGGGCTCAGAGCAGAATGCCAAATCACATTTTCCACAACTATCTCCTTCCCTTAGCAGCCTCCACCAGCCTCGGTGGTAAAAGGCAGGGAAACTCTGTGAAACCTGTACCAGTGCTACCAGCACTGCTGTAACCATCCGGTGCTTCATCTTGAGACTGTAACAAAAAGCAGAAAAGGTCCTTGGAGTAAAGCCAGGGAGAAGAAAAAAAAGCAAACCAAAAAAGAGCAAGCTAGTGAGAGAAAAACATCACAATCCTGGTTTTGTTTTAGAATATAAGCTGTACTCTGAACACAGGCTTTAAGAAAAAATTAGTATCAGATTCCTAATCTGGAACTGATAATAAAAATGCATAAAAACCCAGCAGCTTTTCCCTAATGCAGTTTGGAATGTGAGTACTGCTTGCACAGAGACCAAACTGCCCCTTCTGACAGCTGAGTTGAAGCTCTCTGAAAAGCTGTTTGCTCCATGTCTCATTGAGCCAAATTTGCAAAGCCTTGCTCCACTGAAACATTACATTGCAGCTATTGTGGAAAGCGTAACAGGGAAAAGGAATGTAAAATGAAAAAAAGTCACTGCTATGAGTGGCCCTCCCCTACAGGGGAGGCCCTTGCCTACATCAGGCAAAATATGTCCACAAAAAGATAAATATGTGTACAAAGTAGCACCCAAAACCCCAGTGCCCTGGGGCTTGGCCAGTACTCTAGAGACTAGAGCTGGGTGCAACATCAAATGTGATCCATTCCTGATCTCAGCTAAGGGCTCTGAATTAACACTTTATTTACAGGCTCTATACAAGCAAGAGGCAATCCAAGTCAGCTGCAATTCACTTTAAACTCTCAGGTTTAAGATGAAAGATGCCTGCAATCATTAAAGGGCCCATTGTTTGTGTCTCCATGTATTTCCTGCTCAGTGTTTATGGGTGTCCATGCCTTGCAATACAAAATAATGTGGTCCATGTTTGGCTCTAAGAACAACATGCAAAGGTTTAGAGCACAGGCAAACGTCAGCAAACTGCTACAGCTTCAGGAGGAGCTTCTACTGAAGTATTAGATGCTGTTCTCATCTTTTCAAAGCACTTCTTTGCCTTAGTTTCTTAAGACGGGCTTACACTGCAGGTTATGAAGGAAGATGAAAGAGGTTGCTTGGATTTCTTTCCATGCTTTTTCTGTGTGTATATGGCTGCCAGTTCAGGGAGATGGCTTTGCAGGGTCATTTCTCACCAGGTGTTGCACTGTTCTTTCTCCATCTCAGGATTTAGACGTGCTCCCTATCTCCTGGCAGAAATCTCTCTTCCTTTGCCCTGCTGCTGAGATTCTGTAGCCCACAGGCTGCTGTCACCATTGTTCAAACCACATGCAGCTCACCAGTAATTCATCTTCCTGGTTGTGGGGGTGGAAGTGAAGCATCATGGACCTGCAGCCCTGCAAGCATGGCTCAATGCCATGGGTCAAAGATCACCACTACCTACAAAGGAAATGTCTCTGGGTGCTAGCTTAAAATAATCCTACGTGCATCACAGTTTGAAGACAAACATATAAAACTAGGACACTGTTAACAAGCTGATATAAAAGAGAAGTCATGCTTGTGGCCTACTTTTCTTAAAATCTTCCACAAGCAGCTTTTCCTCCTCTGTTTTTCATTCATGGTGTGTAACTCCTTGCATAAGCTCAGTGAAGAATGCAGTTTGTTGTACCGGCCTTGCATCCTCTGGCTGCATTCACAAAGGAAAATCTTTTGAGGTCATACATTTACTTTTCATCCCAAACATTTCCATGGCTTTTCCTAAATTCAGCTCCCGTGCCTTCTGCACCATTTGAGATTACATCTACCTTTGGGTTAAGTAGCAGGCTGCTTCAAAATCACTTCCTTCTCCTGAACAGCACAAAATGCAATTTCCCCCAGCCTACACTGATAACACTTTTCAAAGCCAGCCTGGAGACCCCTGCAGGGCACTGAGTTTTTTCCTCTGATCACTGGGATAATTCATATTCTGGGTGTGCAAGTTTTTGCTTTGAACTCTGAATCAGACTGTAAACAAGTAAATTATGTGTGAAATTGATGCTTTTAACACTGAGAGTCAGAAAAAAAAGTAACCTCACTTTAATGGGAAATTGATTCTTTTGTCCTGTTTGATGTTTTTTATTTCACATTTCTTTATCAAGTCTTAATTGGACATTTAGTTTTGCTTTATAGGGTCTAGTCATCACAGTATTTCATTATCTGTCTGTACAGCTTATGTTACAGCTGTAGGGGATGAGTACCTATAGGACAAGGATTTACTAAGGCTCATATGAAGTAAAGGAATGTTTATGGGGGTGAAGCCATATGTGCAAAGTGGAGCTAAAGCAGGAAGGAGCTGCAGACCAGCAACACCCCTGGCAGGGTGAGGTTCGTCTGGCATCTCTCAGGAAACCTAGGATCTTAGTGCTGAAAAAGAGTGTATTGCAAGGAAGTACCTCCTGTGAGCTGGCACAAACCCATCACAGATATCCTAGAAAGCATTTTTGGCATTTACCTGACTCATGTAATCTGAATTCTTGGTGGGTTCAGCCTCTGAGTTAGGAACTGGAAGCCTGCAGTCTCGTTTACACAGCTGCCACCTTGCAGATGATCTGCAGCTGAGGGTTACTTGGTCACAGATTCCTGAGATCACCTGGAACAAATTGAGGTTAAAGCACCGTGGTATGACATGGAGAAATGACCTGGTAAATCTCTGAATGTCTTTCATTATCAAGCCAGCTGTGACAGGATGAGGCAAACTCCCCACACTGGAAGGATGTGTGGCAGTCAGAGCAGAGCGCAGGAGGGAGAGAGAGCAGGATGAACAGCTGGGTTTGAAGAGGCACATTAAAGGCATAGTCCCATCTGCTTCAGGAATAAAATATGGATAATTTCAGGATGTCTCTAATCCCTGAAGCTTGCTTTGGTAGGGAAAAGTGCTGATTTTCAGCACATACCTTGAACAAAACCCTAAGTATATTCCAGAAGGAAACACAAGCAGTAGTGGATGAATGTCACCACTGGAGCTGCAGGACAACAAGCTCTGAGCCCTGTGCTTTCAGCCAGCAGCCCCCAAGTTCTGCCTGCAGGACAAGGGCACTGGAGGCTCACAGCCCCAACAAGGGCAGGAGGCTGCAGTGATGGGGAGCTGGCTGCCATCAGCTGGGAAATGACACCTTGGAGAATCATATCCTGGACAGGGAGGTGGAGCAGCATTCACGTGCCCTGGTCTCAGCAGGAAGGGCTGCCCTGGCTGTGCAGCAATTTCCCTGGCTTTTTCCCAGTATTTCCATATGGCATGATCTGTGCAAGGAGTTCTGCCACCTTCCTGTGGAAACACAGGCTGGATGATGGGCAGGGAGGGGACACAGCAAAGCAGCCCAGGGCTGTATTATGCTCAGCTTCTGATTTGTATCACATTGTTCTGCTTTGTATCATAATAAGTAAGGTATGTGGCTGATGCAATTTGGAATTCTGTTGCTGGTGATTTTTGAGGTACCGCTCCTTCAGTTGAAATATGGTTTTATAGTTTTAGAAACTAGAGTGCTCTGTCTCTTAGGCTGTGCTAATTACCTATACTTGAGGTTCCTTAGAAATAGGAAATCTTGGCTGACTCACTGGGCTTCTATCCAAGGAATTTTCTACTTGTATTTTGTGCCCAAAAGAAGCATTAAAGAATGTTCAGCCTGTTAGACTGGGTGAGAGCAGGCTTCAGGTGCCTGTGCCCAGTGGCTACCTGCATTACCTGCTACTGTACCCATCTCCTGGGAAAACTTTTCCCCCATAGTATCCAGAACTGAGCTTCAGTCAAGGTGCTTAGCTCACCTAAGAGCAGTATTTCATTTTGTTGAAGTAACTGGCGAATGGGCATGACTGATGCCATGTGCTGGTTCCTCCCAGAAGTGCTGACTGGGGCAGTCCTGGGACTTCCAGACAGGGCCTTTTCTGGGGCCAGTCCAATGTGCTGACACTGCTTTCATCTCATCATTAGTGCTATAAGCACATGAACTCTAAGTTAATCCTACTGTAACATGATTATTAAATCCATTAATCAAAGGCAGGAGATCCATAATTAACTTATTCTCTGGCATCAAGTAAATTATTCTGCTATGAGCTTTAAGAAAGCAATTGTTCCCTAATATGCAAAATACAGTGGAGCTATTAGACTATAATTTTATTATTAAATTATAATTTTTGCATATTTTAATAAGATTTTAATTATTTTCTTTGTAGGTTAAAATGTCGGTTCATTTTCTCAGGGTTTAACATATAATTAAAAAAAAAAAATCAAAATTAATGTCTGTCCCCTACCTCTAAGCTGACCTTTCCATGAAAGGCTTTGGCCAGACTTTTGGTGACTCACCTTGCACCAGTCTCCAACAGCGATTTCTCCTGTTATGTATTTCAGCACATTCATTGTTGATCACTGCAGACAAATTTAACTTGAAAAGATGAAAGAAGTGCCTGATGGCACTGTGCTGGTACCAAATGCTGGGTTTGTTTCAATACAGGCTCACTGACTCCTCTTCCTACAAGTTATTTCTTTCCAAGGGGCCAGATATACCAAGGGTCCAGGTTCTTTTCAAGCCTGTTCAGTGTCTCTTCTGTCCTTTAAGTAGACCAAATTTCTGAAAACTCTGCAATCTGATCCAGAAACACCTGAGCCTCCCATCCCAGACCAGAAAAGTGGTCCTGGAAACATCAGCAGCTGTTAATCAAGTCATTCTCTTGAGAGGTGAGAGTTGCAGTGAGGAGACTTTCACAGAAAATACCAGGAGGACATTTTACCCATATGCCCTGCCCACATTCCCAGCCTGGCAAATCCAGCCTGCTCCTCCTAACCCTTTCTCCACACTCTTCCATCATGTATTGCCCTATAGAAGCAAAAGCCATCATTGTTCCTCTTCCTGTTGAGAGGAAGCCATGAACTTTTGTGGGCCTCTGTTTTGGGAATGCTTTTCTGTTATATGAGGAAATGGGCTGGAGACAGAAACATGACACAACACACTGATCAAGATCAGCAAACAGCAATGAGTTTATTATGGCTGCCCTTTTTATGGGACTTTGGATCTTCCAGGCCCAGACAGCTGAATGGATGAGACCTCTCTCTGCCCAGCTCTCTGACCAGTGGGGAATCTGCATTTAAGTTTGAACAGGGCTGGGTGAGGTCTCTGTTACCTCCATTCTAAAATGAGCTAGGTCAGCCAAATTGGATTTGTTATGGCTAGATTTATCTTGTTCAGTTTCAGACTAGCTGTACTGTGACATTTTTCCATTAGTCCTCCCTTTTGCACAGACCACAGTACTTTCAGGTGTCATGTTTTACTGCAGTTTCGTGCAGAGTGAAGCAATTTTTGCGTCAGAGGCAGTTGCTGTGTACATCACCAGTGACATGGGAGTGCTACCAGATACAGCAGGGCTTCAAAGACACCAGGGCTTGGGGAAAACACATCAGACCCTGGCCCACAAATCCTGAGAATAAAAGAGCAACACAAGAAAGAGTCTTGTACATGCTGCCAGCTATAAGTAGCAGGACAGAAATGGGGCAGTGGACTGGGGGCCCTGCAGGCAGTGGGCAGCAGAGGGTGGGAAATACAGGTGGGGTTCTGGTGGCACCTACTCACCTCTGCCACCAGGGTGTGACTGGCATGAAAGTGTCCAGCAACATCCATGTGTGCCCCTTGCTATTCTCAGCCCTTTTTGGGTTCAACATGCAGTAGGATGTTGGAAAACTGGCCTGGCTCCTGCTGCAGACCTGCAACAAATGTGCTCTAAGCATTTGGAGTGGGGCAGGAAGAAAACAAAATAGAAAACCCTGACAAAGTTCTGACTTCAGCAATGTTTCAAGGTGCTTTGAGCAGACAGTCTGAGCAGCAGTGTCATCTCTGGCTGCTGTGGGTGGCCATCCATCCCTCCCCTGCAGAGGCAGAGATAGGAGGAACACGAGGAGGCTGAAGCTCAAAGTTGACACTGGTGGTGCTACCAGCAAAGTTCTTCAGAGTGGCAACCACAGTGTTTCCTGGGAAAGTATAGTGGAAAGGGAGATCTCCAAAACTTGCAGACAATGAATACAGAGTAATATTTATTGCCAGCCTTAATGTTGATGGATAGGACAGTTTACCTCATCCAGTTTATATAAGAGCAGCTGATATAGAATTACTCCATAGCTGGACATTTATGAGAAGTTTCATTTCAAATAATGTAGTTTTTGCCTCTGGTGGTGCTGTAGTTTAGCCTATTATTACTGGGAACTAATCTTTAGGATATTCCAGCTATAACTGTAGGGCCTGTCTGTCTACAGAGCAAAGTTAATATTTTCCAAAGCAAAGGAAACTTTATAATGGAAAGTCACTTCAGCAAAAACTACCTGTCCCTAAAACCAGCCAGGAAATCAGGCAGAGAGAGGAAATTTGGGGGATGTTCCTTCAGATGCTCCTGCTTTCTCTCGCAGCAATACCAAGTCTTCTCCATGACAGTGAATGAAGAGATATTCAATCTTGGTCCTCCTCTAGGAAAGCGACCAGAATCCAAGCTGTGATATAAGCAACATTCTCTCACCTTGTCTCTGCTGCACATGGATCTTGCATAAGCTATTCCTGTCTCCTGAGGGAAATAGGATTCACCCCTGGTGCCAGGCCTGAGCCACATCAAAGCAGCAAAGTCATAACAAAAGCTGTGGCTAATGAAAGCAAGCCCTGAGAGCAGCCCCCTGTTGAAATCAGGGAATTGTTCAGGTTGGAGAAGGCCTTTCTGGGAAAGGGTTTGTAGCATAAGTCATGTGAGGACTGAGGGAGTCAGTCCCTCAGCTGAGGGAGCTGGGAAGGGGCTCAGCCTGGAGAAAAGGAGGCTCAGGGGGGCCCTTGTGGCTCTGCACTGCTTCTGCCAGGAGGGGACAGCCTGGGGGGTTGGGCTGTGCTCCCAGGGAACAGGGACAGGAGGAGAGGGAACGGCCTCAGGCTGGGCCAGGGCAGGCTCAGGGTGGATATTATGGGAAATTTCTTCACTGGAAAGTTGGTGGCATTGAAACAGACTGCACAGGGCAGTGGTGGAGGGCCCATCCCTGGAGGAATTTAAAAGCCATGTGGATGAGGCACTTGAGAACAGGGGCTAGTGATGACCTTAGCAGGCCTGGGGAACACCTGGACTTGATCATCTTGGAGGGCTTTGTACAAAGAAATTCCTTTTGTTAATATTAATATTTGGTAGCTAGTGTAAAACACATAAGGGCATTTTAGTTGGGTTTTAAACAAAGAAACCAATACAGAGAAGAGATAATGATTTTTTTTTTTTAGTAGAGAATCTCTCTGAGGGGTTGTGTTCATATCACAAACATTCACTTTATTACATTTTATGGAATGGACTTCAAATGCCAGTATATACAAGCCAACACTTCATTATTGGAGTTTGTGTTTATCCACTTGCCATTGTCAGCCTGTTCCACTCTGTCTGCTTGTGCTGCTCTTTGTTAAAGTGATGATTTATGAATATGTGGATTAGATCCCTCAAACTACAGTGTTGTAAAGTGGTTCAATAAAACGTTATTAAAGTAAAAAATTTATAGTTTCACGTGCTCTGTTCACCTTCTCTAGGAACCCCCAAGAAGAGATCCTTAAGCTAAGCAAGCACTGCATGCTGAGACTCTAACATAAGCTACAACCTGAGAGGCCTCACCCAGCCACAACTCTGCTGAATGGAGCCGCTGCAGGCAATTCCAATTCTGCCCACATAACTGCAGGATTGCCCCCTCTCAGTGATAAAAGCAGCACAGACCAAAAAGGGCGCCAGGCGGACGAATCTGCCATAAAATGTTTGTTTTACAATCAGCAAATAAAGACTTCTAGTATTCTTAAGCTACACAGTAACAAATAGCATTTGGTTCTTTAATGAAACTGTGTGGCTGCATTTCATTTATCTTTAAAAGAAAATTTTGGCTTCTGCTGATTGCAGGATAAACAAAGCTGACTTTAGGTAGTTTCCAGAGTCCACTTAGAATGTGATCTTTCTCAAAAAAGTAACAGTGTTTCCATCTAAAAGTGAAAGTGTGAGAGCAAAAGGGTGATTTAGACTAGCCTACCCCAACCCATGCATGTTTTACACCCAGCAGCACTGCTGACTTGCCACAGCTGCACAGCCACGTAAAGGAGGGGATGACAAATGGCTATTTGTGCCTATGGCTGGCAAGGAGTGAGAGCTGCTTGTAGCAGTGAAGGCTGAAGGAAACATTCTCCAGGACAAAAAATAATTTGTGAGGCAAGACATGGAAAGTGGTAGAATCTGTTCACGTGCAGTACAGCAGGAAGAGTATAAGAGATGGGTTACAAAATGATTTTGCTGCCTCTATTTCATGTTCCCAAATCTCTGAAAAAATGCAGCTCAACAAATAACAACCCTCCATCTGTCTCAGGAATGGAGAACTTCAGCGAGTGAGGGTTATCTCATTGCGTTACAGATTAAAAGAGGTCAGGCACCACTGTGCAGTACCAAATCACCATCCTGGCACTGCACCATCCAGGACAAAGCAGCACCATGCACAGGAGCATCCCACTGTGCTGCACTGCACTGAGCTCCTGCTGCTGCCTCAGGGCCCTCACTGCAACAGAGCAGGTATTGAGGCAGCAATCACAGTCCCTCTGCTCTCTCTGGCAAACAAAGAATAACAGTCATGATCTTAATTCATCCTCTGGGACATCCCATCTTGAAGGTTCCAACCTGCTCCAAGCTACCAAAATAATTCTGCCACCTGTAGCGCTCTGCAGCCGCCAGCACAGTCCTGCACACCCATCTCCAGACAGGTAAGGTGTGGAATGAAATGCAGCTATGAGCAGAAGAGCCCAGCAAGCCACTCAGCTGAACAGCTGCTGTCAGAGTCAGTGCTGCTGATGCAAGCACACCTCACACACTTCTGCTGGGTACCTCAGGAAACACAAGGAAGCTTTCTGTCCACATTGAATTCACTGAGGTTAGGTACCTGGATGCCCACTGGCACAATTGCTTTCCTGCTGAAGTAGGAGAATGAAGCAACTAATTTCTACTAAAAATATAGATAATAAGCCCAGTAAAACACATTGACCACCATGAAAAACAAAGAGAAAAGCAATTTGGAGTAGTGGTCCACATTGCCAGGGTTCTGAATTGTGAAATAACCAATGATCCTGTGCATTTTGTTCCTCAAGACACATTTGATTTTCTCATGACTTTTCATGGTCAAGTCACTGCAGTTAACATTATTGCTGGAAATCTCAATGCTTGTGAAGTTGACTTTTTGTTTATAGCTGGTGATAAAATTTTTGAGGATGTTGGTGATGTTAACTTCTTCAATTTCTTCAGTCAGTTCATTTGCAGGCCCCTAGGAAACAAGAGTGGACAGTTTTAAGGTCTGTCTTCTCCTGCAGAGGAAGAAGACCATAAGGATAAAGACTTAAGAGTACAGCTTCATTTGTGGTCATCCCAATACTCAAACATACCTTTCAGCTGCAGCCTAATCCTAGGAGGGCCTGAGGTCCAAGAGATGCCTGCTTCCACCACTGTATTTCTAGAGATATTTTCAGATCCTTGAGCAAGTTTTACTCTGGGTAATCCAGCATCCATCTCCTACAGGATATCCATCTCTTCCTGTTGACACAGTAGCTTAATGGCTGGGAACTCAGTATTGTGGTGGGAAACCTCCTTTTCCCCAACAGGATTTGAGCCCTTGATGACAACCAGACCACAGTCATACCTGATTATTTAATTTCTCACACTAAAGCTGAGCCCTTGAATAACTCCCTCTCACAATCCCCACAGAACACTGTGGGACAGATGTTTGGAAGCCTCTTCTGGGAAGGGAGAAATAAGGGTTCAGTTTCCCTCTGGTACAGGGGGAAGCACCTCCCTTATTGGAGTTATTTGATAGAAAAGCGATGAGTTGTGTTATACTGGCTCTTCTCTGAGTGTGTTTGAAAGGATCAGAGGTGCTTCCTGCTCACATGAACTCAATTCAGGGCTGTGGACCCAATCCAGTGCCCAGCCCAAGTGCCTTTCTGGATGTGGTCCTGTGAACCCAACAGGACTGCCAGCTAAGGCTGCTGCTCACAAGTCTGCCAGAGACACAGCATTCCTGTGCTATTCATGTGTTCATTACACCCAAAAGTTTAGATTTAGTGCCAGTTAAGAGAAGCATTGTTGAATGTATCCATAGCAAGAAGACCATTTGTCTTGTTCAGTTAATGAAGAACTAACTGCTGCCAGTCCAAGACCCCTGGCCTTATTAAGGTATGTCGGGCCTTACCTCTTCTGGTGCCTTAGCTGCATGCTTCTGTGAGGAGCTGTAGTGAGCCACTGCATACTCCACCAGGGCACCAAAGATGAAGCTGAAGCAGATGCCAAGATAAACATCGATGGCCTTAATGAAACAGTTGGTTTTTGAAAGTGAACTTCGTGAGCCGATCATCAGAGTTGTCATTGAAAGCACTGCTGTAACTCCTTGGAAACAGAGAGACACTTTTCTTGTGGACACTTTGGAGAAGTCTTGGCCTACCCTTCTGTTCATGTCATTGCTCTCTATTGCTAGCCGGTTAAAGCACATCACTTCTTACCAAATCCAAATCATCCATCATAGCTACTGAAATACTTCTGTAGCATTCACTAGCTTTACACAGGCTCTCCCTGCCTTTGGGAGCTTGGCTCCAACAGGCAGTTGGCTCTCTTGTTTTTCATGCTTTCAGTGAAGAAATCCCTCCATCCTGCTTTCTACAAAGCACCCCCCCCATGCCCTGTCCTCTACTCTCTGCAATGGATCTCCTGAGAGCTTCAGCCACATACAGCCCTGCAGGTGGGCATGTGTCCCTGCCACAGCATCTCCTCCACACCAACCCAGCTCTGCCCCAAAGAACAGCAGAAGGCGAGCAGACCATTTATCCCAGAGCAGGTAGCTCAAGAAAAGTACCATCTACCCAGCCTTCAAAGGCTCCTCTGTCTGCTTAAATCTTCTCCATTCTTCAGGCAAAAACTCACCGATGCAGGTTCTTGCAGGCACTGAGTCCAGTGTGATCCAAAAAGAAACCCAGGACAACATGACAAGCAGAGTGGAGGGCACATAGGTCTCCAAAATGAAGTAAAGGAAGTTTCTTCTCAGCTCAAACTGTAATATCAGTCGTGGGTAACTGCCTGTTTATGAAAGGAAGAGACTTGGTGAATGTGAGGTTCCCAAGGACCCCCAAAGTAAAACTGGGACAGCCCAGCACCAGCACCAGCTGATGGAGCTCAGCAGAGCTTATGCAGGTAACACACCTGACACAGGAGGATACACACAGCACTGACAGGCAAAGAGGCATCTGAACAACCCCATCTGAACAGCAGATGCTTTGCAAAGGGGCTCCTGCCCCCGAGTATAGCAGGAACGGTACAGCAGGGCCTCAGCTCTGAGCAGAGCAGGGCTGATGCTCTCACCCACCCTCTCACACAGCACAGCACCTTTCCCAACTCCTGCTCTGAAGGGCACTGCCAGGTTCAGCCTTACCTGATGGCTATAAAAGAGACAAAACATTTGTCTCTTGCAATCAGCAGGCTCTGGCTCAAATCCCAAAGCACCCCTGTGCCTTATCATCACAGACAATCAGACTCCCATTTTCATTAGTGATTTGTGATGTTTGATAATGGTATGTTTTTGAGCTCTCCATCTTTTAAAAATCAATTTGTTGTAAATACTAATATAGGTGTTTGGAGGCTGGATCAGTAGTGTTTTCAGGATGTATTTCTGTTCTATAAACAACAATTCCCTTTAAAGTGTAGAAACAAAGTCCATGTTGTTCATGGGCTGTGTATGCAACAAAACAACAAAACACTGTTATTTTTAAAACCTTGTCATTCTAAGGAAGTTTTGCCCCCTTTCATACTATCTGTAATTGGAGAAAAGAGTGTTTTACACTGATAATGAAAAAGACATTGAATTCTGATCTACAAAAATATGTTATTCCATCATGATAGAATTGTAATTTACAAACAAATGTATATTTAAAAAATTAATTTTACTCCTAGTTACTCTAAACATGGCTTTCCACAGTACCTATACACTGCGCATCTGGATAGAAGAGATAGAGTTTCTTCAGTTATGTGTGGAAGAAAATAGGAAGAAGGAAAAAAACCTTAAGATCCATCAAATGAATACAGTATATTTTAAACTTCCATCTTTCTGTGGATTTCCATCTTACAGAATATCCTGACTGCAACTAATAGGATGTCACCACCTTTTGGTTCATCTCTTTTTGTTAGATTAAGATCTGCTAAAGGCTTCACTGGTTCAGGACTGAGTCAAACGATCCTGGCCCACAGAAGGAGAGGAGGTGGGATGGGGAATACCCAATAGCTTTCCCTGCTTTTTTCTCTCCTAGTTTTACCTGTCTCCTGCTGTGACCTGGAGACCAGGGTGTGGTAGCGCTCCACCGTGTACTGGGAGAGCCGCAGCTTCTCCATGCCATGCACGGAGCTGTTTCCCCACAGCCAGGTGAAGGTGACATCATTCTCATCGTAGCCCCCTGAGGAGAACACAGACACTGTGTGACTGCTGTGGCCAGGGAGAGCCCAGCTGTGCCCTACTATGCCTCCTGCAGGGAGCAGAGCCCTGACCCCGGCACTGTAGACTGGACAGAGGCCCCTGAGCTGTGTCTGACCACGCAGGGACATCGGCTGTGCTTCCTTTGCTGCCCTTGGTCTGCTTCTCCAGATGTGGACAGGAACACACACCTCTGGGAATGACACACAACGTGCAAGGCTGCTGAGAGCCTACTGCAGCTGTTTACATGAGGTATTCATGTTTTCAAAGATAATCCATTGCTGTCATACACAGCTTGATTACATACAATGGGAAATTAGTACTGCTGTGGCTAACCCTCAAACATAGACTCTCTCTCTGGTGCCTGAGAGAAGAACAGGAGAAACACAGTGGTTAAGAAAGAGAATTCAGATCCCACTGAGCCCCTTACCACAGAGCACAAGCACATTTCACTGAGTCATCTATTCAAGTGCTTCAAAACATCGGAAAATGAATTTTCAGGTAGTCAGGAGCTTACAGCTGAGACTGCTATGTGGTTATGAACCAGGCTCCTCTGACTGGGTACACATTGTCCAGGAAACCTGCTTATCAAAACAACCTTTTCTACACATCATTTCTCATATCCTCAAAGGCATTACGTTACTGAGGACAAAGAAATGCACACAACATTTAGGTAACACCAAATTCCTGCCTCAAAGCAGTTGGACTCCATATATGCCATCTGAGTGTGTGCCTCCAGGGATGACATAAACTCAGGTTAGACTGAGGGGTACCTCAATCCGAGGGGTAATCTTGTATTGAGTTGCCAGCCTGCCATTCCCTTCAAAAATTTGACTTAATTTAGGAAACAAGTCCATCAGTTTCACTGATTTAATTCTTTTATTAAGAGCCCTTCTTTGAGACCATGAGTAGGGACGCTGTGATTCTGATAATAAACCATTTGTCCTGGTAGAAGGAATCAGATGAAGTTGCAGCTCTATTTACATCTAATTGTGTTTTCTTATTAGACACAAATTACCAGAGCTTGGGCGTGATGAACTCCTAAATTAGGTGTCCAGAGCATGAATCCTAAGCATGTGACTTTTCAAAGTTCCTAAGTGGTTTTATAAATCGTGGTTAATCAGGAAAATTTTATAAGTGATAGATTGTTGTTAATTCATCTGGTGTATATTTAAATAGCATTATTTCTGGGCACTTATCCTAATGAAATCTCCAGTGGGCAATATGTATGTAATTTCATTGGAATTATACAGCAACTGAGCATGATGTAGGACCCAATCAGTTTTAAACCAGGCCTAAACATGCTCCGCTTTAGCAGAAGAGGCCAATCATTATTATTTCAGGAGCTATTCTTTGTAATAGAGTTAACCACAGTGAACTAATATGATTTTAATGTGAAAATAATATGTGCTTCCCTAGGTGCTTCATGCCGCAACCCCAGAAGTTAAAAATCTGGTCTTTCCATGCTGAGATGGTGGAAGTTTGGTTTTGTGTCATGCAGCAGGAGCTGGCTGCCTGCTCATCACAGGTCTGGAGCAGCAGCACTGCACTGGCTGAGCTGTGGGACAGCAACCCTGCAGTGGCCCACGTTGCCTTGGAGTCTTTCTCAGCCAGCATTGCCTTAGGTGAGCTTTTAATCTAACTGAGAGCAGAACTCACTGATAATTCCTCTTCTTGAGACTTCTCAGTCTGATACTCTTTTGTTGACAAGGGCCCCATCCTCTGTATCCCCTCCCTATGGGGGGGCAGGTATCACAAACCTGGGTTTGGCCCTAATTTCAGCTCATGAGTTTGAGAGCCATATGCAACTCTAATTCTAGTGAGAATCACCCTTCCTCATATCGTTTTACAGAGGGGATTTGGGGGCTGCAACAGGCTGTAACCTAAAGATGCGAGAATTGTTCCTTCTTGTAATCTATCACAGGCACTTAACCTGCAAGTTAGTTTTGAAGAAGCTGTGTGTTCAAAAGAATCTGTATTTTGAAAACCAACCAACATTACTTCATCCTTTCTGTGCAAGACTGAATTATCTACACCTTAATAAATATTCTTTATTACCACTTTTTTGCATAAACTGAACAGTGACAGGAATTCTCTGGGCTGTGGATTACAACACAAACCTTTGAAGAATGATGACACAAGTTGTTTTCTTTTGGACATAATTTGTGGGAATAAAAATCTACTCCAGAAAGCCACTGTGCTTAATCCAAATATTCAAGATGTGTAGTTACTGATGAATAAACAAATTTAGAGTTTTCTAGAACGTTATACTTACAGCTTTCTAGCTGCAGTCAGCATGTTTGGGTGTCCATAGGGTATTTTGACAGGTCCATGTTACAGGCAACAGTAGTAGTGATTCTGTAGGAGAGAAAGAACTCTGAAAATTGCAATAAAAGCATGTTTTACACAGCAAACTGGATCACAAAGCTCTGCTCTGTCAGTTAGATTATTTGGACCTATGATATGAACTAACTGAGAACCCTCAAGAACAAGCACCAATGAAAATGTAGCCCAGGGAGGAATTTTGCTTTGATCTGGTGGGATATAGAGTGTAGATTCACAAATGTTTTCACATTTGTTTTTGCTACAATTTGCTCATCTTAAGGAGTCAGCACTTGCGTTTTGAGGCGCAGTGACTAACTGCACATGTACTCTGGCTTTCTCTGACGTGGAGGAAATGAGTTTTGCTCTGCAGCTGAGATAACTGGGACCCAGTTAATGCAAGCTAAGGAGAGCACTGTAGGAATTGCTAACTCAAGAGCTGGGCACCTTCCTGCAGTTCATGGACAAATACACTTCTTGGTAAAAAACAGAAGTCATCACTGGACAAGCAAATGGTTTCCCACTATCACTTGAACTTTTACTTTTTGATGTTCTCCTTCCATTCTTCCCCTGCCCCATCTGACTGGATTTTTCCTCAGTGACACCTAAACTCGTGAGCTTTCTGAGCAGGCCTCAGGATACAGCATGTACCGTGATGGGAGATCCTGATCCTTGACTGGCATTTCTGGAAGCCAGAACAGGGGGAAATGGATCAACAGAGAATGCTCACAGCTGGCTTGATGACCCCAAACTCATGACCTGTGACAGCTGGTACCCGCTCCTGTCCAGGGTAATTCTGGAAATCTATTCTGAGCCAGCAGCAGCAAAGCCAGAGGTCTCTGTACCTTAAGGCATACAAGACAGTGCCATTAGAGAACAGCCTGACGAGGCAGTTGCCCACGGTGACGTCGTGCAGGAAGGACCTTTTCAACTCCACAATGTAGGTGTCTGGCACCCAGAGCAAGTCCACCAGGCGAGCATCCAGTGTGAAGCTCTTGTTGCCATGGAAGACCAGCCGAGGGTCTGTCCAGCGCTGCCGCAGGGAGATGGTGGCTGTGTAATCCTGCGGAACAGAGCAGAGCCTGGGCATGTGTGTCCAGGCACCTGCACGGCACAGCTGGGGCACACCATGTGTGTCAGAGGGACACAACATGTCCTTATTCAACCTATCACAGCCAGGCTTCAAGTTTCACTTTCGGCACAGTTTAATTCACTCTGCAATATTTCTAATACATTTTGATTCTAAAGTGTGGAGTTTGAGAACTGAAGATTATGCTTACAGTACTTTATATTTTTAATGAGCAGTTTTTATAACTGATGCTTTTGTGCCCATTTTGCAGGTAAGAGAACAGATGGGAAGCACAAACCTGAGGCCACTCCACAAGTCATTGACATTACAGATCAGTCATTGCCTAGAGCTAGGATACTCCACACATACTATAAATCTGGTTATCAAGGAGGCATTGGCGCTTTGGAGAAAAAAGGTAAGTGAATCCAACCTTGTTATGTCAGGGACATCTTAAAAAACCCCCAAACAAGTAAAAAAAGAAAACTTGTGCCTTCTATTTTAATAGGAATTTTGAATCTAAAAGCACTGGAACTTTCTTGAGTTTGGCCTGACAAAATCAACCTGCAACATTGATTGGAGCATTCTCACAGTGCCCCACCAGAAAAGAATAAGCAGCACCCACTCAGCTCTGAAGCTGATGCTTTGCTTAGCCTTCTGGACACCACAGGCACTGCTGGACTATTCAACTCTCTTCTCACAAGGGATGCCACACAGGATTGATTTTTTTTCTATTTACATGGGGTCTGATTTCCAGAAGGTGTTGAGTTTTTGACCAGTAGGACTTTTGGAACCACTTCTTTTTTCTTGTAAGCCCACATTACCATGGCATCTACACAGTTGTCTTAGGATGATGTTATGATGCTTGTATTCCTAATTGTCTGTTCTGTTTATGCTTTCGGCACCTTTAAGACTGGTTCTGAAAGTGAAGGGGGGGGAAAAGAAGAGTGCAGTTTGTTTTCAGAAACTGCACTTGCTCCCCCACATTCCTTCTCAAGGACTGTGTTGTCTGCAGCACAGACAGACAGTGGGACAGAGCTTTCCTTTGCTTTTAGTAAGTTTTTAGCTAGCGGAGGCAGAGAAGTTCCCCAGACTGTGGTTTTTTTTCTTTTTCTTGGAACTGTTCGAACCTGCTCTAGACTAAAAACCCAGAAAAACACCAGAAGCTCATGCCTGTGGCCCACCAGGTCCAGGACACGGCATTCCAACGCCGACGGGACTGATAACAGACTGAGTGAGCCAAGCTCCAGCCCATGAAAAGGACTTTCTGAATTTGCCATCTCTTCAGAACAGTGAGAGGTTTTATTGTTTAATATTATTCATTTTTTATGCTTGTGTATACTTTGCTCGTTAAATAACCAGGTTTTTCCACTTATCTCCAAGGAAATATTTTTGTGAACCTGTTGGGGGAGGGGCCAGTCGAATCTGCTTTCTAGAGGAGCCCCTTTGGGAGTTTCCTCCCAAATTTGCCCTAAACCAGGACAACAGTCTGAAGTCATAAATGAGCTCTGTTTTCATCCCACTGCTGAAAGTGATCAACAGTCCCCGAACAGCAAAGCAGTTTCAAAATGACCATTTCTGTGCTGGACATACAGGAATACATGTGAAGTCTCTCAGGTATATCTCAATCTTATCTTGTAAAATAAAAGGTTTTTTTTACTTACCATGTCACTCTCAGGTATACTAGAAATACTTGCAATGTCCAAACTCATTGCAATCTGTACAGGTTCTCCTGCAGAGGGAATGAAATGCTTCAGCAGAGAGAAGGGAAGTGCGGAGGGCACAGTAAAGCCACTCAGGACGCTGTGCAGGGTGGGCACTGTTTTCAGCCTCACTCACTGTCACTAAAACTGCAGAGGCCCAGAGGGTCAAACACAGTTTCAGAGCATTAGGCTCACAAATTCTACGATCTGAAATGCAGTTGTCATTTTAGGGAGCTGGAGTTCTGTGTTTGGTGGTGGTAGCAGAGGGCAAATACCCATTAGCACTGGCTGCAGAGCTCAGCAGTTTAGGTCAGCAGTGGCATTTGCCATTGGGCAGGAAGCCAGGACCACTTTGTCCCTTGATCCCAGCCCGCACCAGGCACGGAGCGGCCAGGCCAGGAACCTCGGCACAGAGCACTTCCCACAGCTCAGGGAGTGCTGGGCAGCCCCGGTTCCTGGCGAGGAGGCACCGAGAGGAGAGAAGGTCCCCGGTTCCCGAGAACGGGAGCTCCTGAAATGCGGAGGAGAAGCCCGGTCCGGGCCCAGCCCGGTTCAGCTCCCGCCCGAGAGAGACCCGCGAACCGAGAGCGGCGGGCGCCGGGAGCCACCGCGAGAGGGCAGCACCGCGAGGGACACGGTGACATGGGGAGACAGAGACATGGGGACACGGGAACAAAGGGACAAAGGGACACAGGGACACGGGGACAAGGGGACACGGGGATAAAGGGACACAGAGACACGGGGACAGAGGGACAAAGGGACACGGAGGCAAAGGGACATGGTTACAAAGGGGCATGGGGACAAAGGGACATAGGGACACAGAGACACAGGGACATGGGGACACAGAGACACAGGGACAAGGGGACACGGGGACATGGGTACAAAGGGACAAGGGGACAAAGGGACACGGGGACATGGAGCCATAGAGACAAGGGGACACGGGGACACAGAGACAAGGGCACAAAGGCACACGGGGACATGAGGACACAGAGACAAGGGTACAAAGAGACAAGGGGACACAAGGACAAAGGGACATGGGGACACAGGGACACAGGGACCCCACAGCAGGCTTGATGTTTTCCAGCATGGCCCTCTCTGCCTGCGTGACAACAGAATGGGGCCTTTCCTAGTGGAACTGCTGAAAATGCTGCTAATCACATGAATGAGGAACAACCAATGGACACAATTTCTGAAACTGTTTCCAGGTGGTTTTGGCTTTGATTGTTTGCTTGAAAGGGTTCATAGATTTATTTCATTTGCAGAAGATGTGTATTTTTGAAAGCAGCTGTTGTTCACATCTCTGTCTATTCAGACTCAAACCCACTGTATTTACTGACCACAGGACACGACCGTGAGCACTCAGCCTCCAGGGGAGATCACACAAGAGTCCTGGCTGGTTTTGTTTAACATTTACTGCAGATGCAGTGGATCTCTGTTCTGTTGTTGAGAAGCATCTGCTCACTGGTGTGACAGGATTTAGAGGAGCTTCTCTAGTACTGCACCAGGTCAGCCATTCTAGGCAGAGCAAGATGGTAAATTCTGTATTGTCTCAGTCATTTATTACTATGGCCAGAAAGGGCTGCCAGTAGCAGCAGGTCAGTCTGCAATGGGAAATATCCATGGCCTTGTGTAAGCTGATGGGAAATTTTTCGGTCAAGCAGGGTATCATTAATGGTTCAGGCACAAAACCAAAATTAATAGAAACAAAAATGGTCATTGCTGTTTCTAAGACTTTCAATGATACTTTTCAGGTTCTGAATGTCATTCTGAAAAACCTGTTCCTCTGTGTGATGACAGCACCAACCTGGAAGGCGGGAGGCCTGACATCCAAATTGCTCAATAGTCTCAGATAAGTTCCTAAATTCCTGCCTGCTGCCAACTCCCCAGAGTCTCACTAGGGTTTGAAACAGATTTGTGTTGCAGTGTGAGGTGAAAGCATGTGTCAAAAGTCAATATTCCTGGCAAGAAGAATGGCTTTATTTCTCTAGAGCTGCATAAGTAGCTATAATAGCTGTACATGACCAAAAGTAAAGCAGAAAATCACAAGGGTCAGGCTCTAAAAAAAAGCTTGTACAGTTAGAGCAGAATTTAATTATTTAGTCAAGTCTTTCAGAGAGATGTTAAAGTTTATAAATTCCCTGCTCTTCACCTCACAGCTGGACCTGATCCCAAGCCCCACACATACCTGCACCAGCTTTTCAAGAGAGTAGTGGATGCAGAGAAAGGGCAGCCTGGGACCCCAACTAATTTAAAGGAAACACAACCTTTTAAAAGAAACACAACCTTTGAAACTGCAGCAAGGTTAAAGCCTGCTCTCTTCTCCCCATGAGCATTACAGACTGATTTTAAATGCTCCCTTGTGTGCAGCCAACATACCACCAAAGTAGGGCCGGAGGTATTTGTTGTACCCCATGGTGAGGTTCTCAAATCCAGTGACGAACATCGTGTCCCTGCCATGCAAGCTGGATCCATGACCCAGAGAGCTCCTGGGGACAGAAACACCGACTGTTACCTGCTGGGCTGGGCACATCTGGCGTGCAGCTGCAGCTGCTTCCAGTTTGTGCTCAAACAAACAAACAAACAGTATAAGATAGTTATTAAAACCAAGTAGATAATTGAAATCACAAGCATTTGCTCACATCGCTGTCCTGGCTGAATAATTAGCACCTTCAAGAGGTGGGAAAATGGCAAATTGCCTCAGCTGATAGTTACAGGTTGCACACACAGTATCTTAATATTCTTAAAATCCAGGTTGCACACACAGTATCTTAAGAATGTTCTGCTCAGGCAGAAAAATCAAGCAAGATCTGTAGATCACAAGCCTGAGAAATAAACCAAATTTCCCAATCTCCCCTTCCCACTCCTCTTGTACAGTCTATATAAGGAATATTATTTTCTTTTTTCCTCCCATTTATGACAACCTGAGACAAATCTTACAGCCCAACAGCTCCTCCTCTCTAATCTCTAGCCCCCTAAAAAAGCTTTATCCTCGTAACATGTCAGTGTCAGCTTCTACAGCTGCTGTCAGGAATAATACTGGAGGGGACAGGTGGAGGACTGTGCACTTCACAGATACCCCCTCAGCTCTGTGGGCAGTGCTGCTCCAGCTGCTGGGTATACTGAGGGTCCAAC